>NC_133538.1:248309906-248432406 GCF_048544455.1 Silene latifolia | reverse complement strand
ATAATAATAATAATAATAATAATAATAATAATAATAATAATAATAATAATAATAATAATAATAATAATAATAATAATAATAATAATAATAATAATAATAATAATAATAATAATAATAATAATAATAATAATAATAATAATAATAATAATAATAATAATAATAATAATAATAATAATAATAATAATAATAATAATCATTGGCAGTGGCAGTGGCGCCTTGCTACATTCGCTTTTCATCTTTGTGGTCTTGGTGTCTATGCGGCGGGAGATATTTTACACTATGCTTTTATTGCGTCCCGTTTGCAGTCTGCAGATTTGCAGGCTAAGCTCCTCGGACCTTCTGGTATTATAGATGCTGGCCCTGCTTTCGATGATGCCGCTCGGGTGTTTTCTGTGACTACAGGTTTCTATATCTTATGTAACCCTAGTGAAATTGCTGCCCCCAAACTTATGAGGAAATTGGCAGATATATATTTTGCGACGGTTGTTGCTGCTTCAGAGTCTGTTTTCTCTTTGACACCACGCCAACTTGCTCTGTGGAAGTCTCAACGGGATCCCACTCCTCTAATTGGTTGCGTGCAGTTCCTATCTCGGGGTTGGGTCAGACTATAAACGGGATGACCTACCATATTGTGCTTGGGTATTGACTGGGTGTTCCGTTATCCACGGTATCTAGGCCTTGTCCTGCTTGCTCTCGGGTTTTTGTTGATGATGTTTTCGGGGACCACGCTGTTTCTTGTACTGGTACTGCGGGAGTTTAGCATCGGCACAACCTCGTTTGTGACACTCTATTCGAAATCTGCTATAGATCTGGTATTTCTGTGGGTAAGGAGGTTGATATCGGTTTGGTTGACGGTCATGGTGGCTCTCTTCGTCTTGCGGATTTGATGCTTTATTCCTGGGACAGAGGGCGTGATGTGTGCGTTGACTTGACATGGTCTTCTGCTTTGACTCAGACTGGGATGATGGATTTTGTGCCTGGCCGGGTTGTCGTTGATGATGCTCAGCATAAGTGTGCTAAATACAGGGATTTGTGCATGGCAGCTGGTTATGGTTTCCTTCCCTTCTCTTTCTCTTCACTTGGGGAGCTGGGGTCGGAAGTTGTTGCCTTGCTCAAGCGAATCCCGAAATTCTCGGTATCTCAGGATGCGGGGGCTCGGGTGACTGCTTACATTTTTACTAGACTTAGCTTTGTTGTTGCTAAGGGTGTGGGAGCCCAGATTATTTCTCGGCTCCCCACCAATTTCATGTAAACTTTTATTTTCCTATTTATAAAAGTTGCGCATCCTTTTATAATAATAATAATAATAATAATAATAATAATAATAATAATAATAATAATAATAATAATAATAATAATAATAATAATAATAATAATAATAATAATAATAATAATAATAATGAAAAAATTGGCAGACATTTATTTCACGACGGTTGCTGCTGCCTCAGAGTCTGTTTTCTCTTTGACACCACGCCAGCTTGCTTTATGGCAGTCTCATCAGGGTTCTCACTCCTCTGATTGGTTACGTGCGGTTCCTATCTCAGGGTTGGGCAGACTATGAACGGGACGACTTACTGTAGTGTGTTGGGGTATCGTCTGGGTGTTCCGTTATTCACGGTATCTTGGCCCTGTCCTGCTTGCTCTCGGGTTTTTGCTGGGGATGTTTTTGGGGACCACGCTGTTTCTTGTCTTGATCTTGTGGGTGTTAAACATCAGCATAACCTTGTCCGGGACACTCTTTTCGACATCCGCTATAGATGCGGTATTCTTGTGGGGAAGGAGAATGATATCGGTTTGGTTGATGGGCATGGTGGCACTCTTCGTCCGGTTTATTGCTTTATTCTTGGGACGAGAGGCGTGATGTGTGCGTCGACACGACGGTTCTTCACCTTTGACTCGACTGGGTTGGCAGATTTTGTGCTTGGGCCGGGTTGTCGGCCATCTTTGCTCGGCGAAAGTGTGCTAAGTATGGAGATTTGTGCGCGGTAGCGGGTTATGGTTTCCTACCTTTCTCTTTCTCTTCACTTGGGGAGGCTCGGGTTCGGATCTTTGTTGCCTTGCTCAAGCCGATCCAGAAATTCTCGGTATCTCAGGATGCGGGGGCTCGGGTAGCCGCTTACATTTTTACTAGACTTAGCTTTGCTATTGTTAAGGGTGTGGGAGCCCAGATTGTCTCTCGGCTTCCCACCAATTTCTTGTAAACCTTTTATTTTTATTATAATGAAAGTTGCGCGCATTTTATAATAATAATAATAATAATAATAATAATAATAATAATAATAATAATAATAATAATAATAATAATAATAATAATAATAATAATAATAATAATAATAATAATAATAATAATAAAATAATAATAATAATAATAATAATAATACAATTACCTTGCTCAAGCGGATTCAGAAATTTTCTCTGTCCAAGTATGCAGGGGCGCGTGCTGTTGCTTTTATTTTTATTAACTTAACTTTGCTATTACTAAAGGGGTGGGAGCCCATATTGTGTCTCGGTTACAATCGATTTCTTGTAAAAATTGATTTGTTCTTAATAAAAGTTGCGGTGTTTAAAAATAAAAAAATAATAATGATAATAATCTTATCTATATTAATACAAAAGCCAATACTCAATCCTCACCACGCCACGTCATTAATGTCGCCTTTTTTTTTTTTTGGAAATTCATGTTATGGTGGGACCCGTTAGTGTGCAATGTATTT
Organism: Silene latifolia; assembly: GCF_048544455.1. Taxonomy (NCBI): domain Eukaryota; kingdom Viridiplantae; phylum Streptophyta; class Magnoliopsida; order Caryophyllales; family Caryophyllaceae; genus Silene; species Silene latifolia. The sequence continues at coordinate 248,429,692 of NC_133538.1, read as the reverse complement.
ATTTCTTCAGATTTCCGTCTTTTCAAACATGCGATAAATTTCATCTTGCAACAAATTCTATGAAATAATATTATGAAAAAATTCTATGAATTAATATTATGAAATAATTTTATACATTCCGTGTAACTAAAATTAATAACATATAAGTAAAATGAATTACAAATGGGAGTAAATGAAATTGAATTACATAATTTTTAAAACAAAATTAAATAATAATAATGAAATTACATTATTACGAGAAGGAATTACATTTATATTACGGTAAGGAATCATTTATATTACGAGAAAGAATTACATTTATATACAGGATAGAACATTAAACTCAAATGAATTACATACATAATTTTTTAAAACTACATGGTACAATAATTTTTGTTTAAAAAATAAATCTTGACGGAGTATTTACTTGGAGTATAAAATATTCATGTATTTTGGTTAATATTATTGTACCATGCAGCAACAACATAACAACATAATTTTTTAAAACTACATGGTACAAAAATTTTTGTTCAAAAAATCAATCATGACGGAGAATTTACTTGGAATATAAAACTCGGCAACTTAACTATCAGCCGCGCACACCGAAAATGGTAATTGACAATGATAGACAACCTAGTTAATTTATTCTTCAACTAGCATTTGAAGCAAATTTTATTATTTTTTTACTCTAAAAAAATAAAAATTTAATTTAATTTACAAGTGACTCAGATATGCGCACTTCTACTACGACTACTAATGTAGTGTATCATGAAATTTGTCAATTTTTAGAATAACTTGCATATGTTAAACTTGATTATTAGATTATATTTCTTTTATCCGGATGTAATGTTTTTTTGTATGAAATTTTTATTTACAAGAGTAGATTACGTTATTTCCTCATAAACCAGTGCATGTGACCATGTGTTTGTAACAAGTTTAAATATTAATTATGTAGATCGTTGATTTAGACCAACTAGATAAGTACAATAGAAATGCAAAAACAAATATACATCCAAAAACATTAATAACGGCCCAAATACATACCCGTGCAATTTTGGACGGGTTTAAAACTAGTAGTAACAACAACAACAACAACAACAACAACAACAACAACAACAACAACAACAACAACAACAACAACAACAACAACAACAACAACAACAACAACAACAACAACAACAACAACAACAACAACAACAACAACAACAACAACAACAACAACAACAACAACAACAACAACAACAACAACAACAACAACAACAACAACAACAACAACAACAACAACAACAACAACAACAACAACAACAACAACAACAACAACAACAACAACAACAACAACAACAACAACAACAACAACAATAATAATAATAATACCATTGCGTTGCTCAAGCGGATTCAGAAATTTTCTCTGTCCTAATATGCCGGGGCGCGTGCCGCTGCTTTTATTTTTATCGACTTAACTTTGCTATTACTAAGGGAGTGGGAGCCCAGATTGTGTCTCGGTTACAATCAATTTCTTGTAAAGATTGATTTGTTCTTAATAAAAGTTGAGGTGTTTAAAAATAAAAATAAAAATTAAAAAATTAAAAAAATAACAACAACAACAACAACAACAACAATAATAATAATAAGGCTAGAGTTCCGGTGAGAACGGACTTATCGTGAGAACCGTGAGAACAGATCTCAACCGTCCATCAAATGATCTGACGGCTGAGATTAGAAGCGCATTACTTTGAAAAATAGACTTTCGCGCAAAACAAAAAATAAGAAAGTGTACATGTGAGCAATATCAAACCTACGGAACAAAATCAAACCATATGAAACAAAATCTATCGATTTCATCTTTAATCCTTCCTTAATTTGTAAATTTTTTTTTTCGACATCAAATTGAGTGATCTAAAATCGGTTATTCATCATCAATTGCTGTGTTCGAAGCGCAAATCTTCGGAAGCGAAATCAAATGTAATTTGTTCAACCTTTGCATTCATTAGCTATTCAGTTATTTGAAGATCAAAACTTTGTAACGAAAATCGGAGTTGATTTCGTCATTCATCTGGAATTATTATTTTCGACAATCAATATTGAGGTATTGTCATTCAATGTTATTTAATTCCTTTCTTAATCCTTGTTGAATTGATTTTATAATGATGTTAAAGTTTAATTTAATGAAATTCAACTTAATTTCGGATTTGATTAAATTTAGTTACCCAGATTTAATGTCCGAAACCACAAAAACATTAACTTTATAATGAAAAGTGTTAAATTAGGGTTTATAGTTTGTTTGTTTGATTTTAGGATGATGATTAACGTAAATGTACTTTGTGGTGAAAAGAAATGTAAAAATAATGAGAAAGGAAAAGTGTGCAATTTTAAGTAACTGAAAAGTAGTTTTGCATGTAATAATAATGAGTTGTGTTGTGGTGTACACGTTTCATAAGGAAATATCCTATCAGTTTTATTGAAATGTGCATTATCTATAATAACAATGTGCACGTAATTATTACCTTTTGCAAGTGGTCTTGCAGCTGTTCACAATAAGTCACAATAAGTCAAATGACGGTTTCTAACTTGTATATGTGGTGAAAAGACACAACTATTCACATTAATTTAAATATTACTTCTGAATGTAGATTATATTATTTCAAAATGTACATTATATTAATTATAAAAGAACTTGTTCCATCAAATAAATTGTCCACTATCTATACTTATAATGTGCATTTTCGGATAATTAGGTGCAACTAAAATATCATTAAGCACTGTTTGGAAAATGTACATTATATTATATTTAAAGATACATTAAATTATTTAAAAATGAACATGAAACATTATTTGGAAAATAAATGTGCTTTCAGTTTAATTCAAATGTCCATTACGTATTTTCATAATATGCATGTACTGTTTTATGAAAGAGATTTAAAAGCAGACCTTAAATGTACATTATATTATTTTTAAAGGTACATTTTATTATTTACACAGGAATTTGAAATATCAATTAAATTGAACTCGTAATACATATAGTCGTTTAAGTAACATAGATAACTTCAACCAGTTTATTAATTACAATGATTATAATGTGACTGTTGAAAAGACACAACTGTTCACAATATTTAATCTCTTCTACTCAATTAATCCACTATATAAACACAAGAGTACACCACCACTTTTCCGTCCAATATTCATTTCTAAAACCTTTTTTAATAACCAAAATCTTTAATCTCTCCAGAAAACTACCCAATCTTCTAAAAAAAAACAATGTCTTATTCTAAATGCAAAATACCCTACTACCAAAACATTCAAGACAAAAACAATTTCATCACTAATCATAAGAAGTGGCAAGACGACCAGTTTTCTTCAAACTGGATTACTTCAAAGGATATTCCTGTGGAGATGGATGTACCATCTGACACACGTCCTTTACATACTTTTCTTACTAATTATGAATTTATCTCGATTATTTTTGAACGACTTGGGAGGCTAGAGAAGAAAAGCATGGCCAAGGTATGCAAGGCTTGGTCGTGTTGGTTCCTTTTAGAATCCAACGAAAAGAAAATTGAAAGGGATTATTACCGAAACGCGGTTTCGGGAAATGAAAATGGAATAATCACTATCACAAAGAATGGAAAGCTTCTTGAAAGATAATGCCTTTGCAGGCGTTTGTCTAATCGTGAAGAAAAAATTAGACATCATAAACGACAAGCACAACAAAGAAAAAAACAAAGAAAACAAGATGAAATTGAAAAGTTGTATGAGGACAAGTCTGGTAATGAGGGTTATTACGACTCTGTCTGTTAGATTAATTTACAAATATATTAAGTTAGTTTTCTAGTATATTGTTATTTTGTATTATATTCTCTTGTTTTTTTTTTCACTATAAGCCTTAATAGGCTTTATGTTTTTGAAAGTCTTGAATGGCTTTTGTAACTATTTCTAATATTAATGAAATAGTATTATGTCGTTTATTTGTTTGTTTACTGTCATTAACATTCAATACATTTTATATATACTATATCAAAATGGACAACAATATTTCCTATGAACATTAGCAGTAAAATAAATGTTCCTTTAAAAGCATGATAATGGACATTGGCAGGAATATATTATATATGAACCTTTATTTGTACGAAATAAATTACCAATCTTTGTAGAGCATATTAGAATTCGATTGCTGCATTATTAATGCAATAATATTCAATATACTTATTTACTGATCTACTGTTGAAGCAGACAATGAGTACAAGTGATGGAACTACGTCTTGCTCTACAAATAACATCTTTAAGACTCCAAGAACAAGAATTGAACCATTAAATGCACTCCAGTACATTCCATTCTGTCAAGAGGAAAAGAAACCTAAAGTAGGATAAGTATTCAAAACACTAGAATCAGCAGAGTTATTCTACAAAGAATATTGTACAATCTGTGGGCTTACACCAAGACTTGCAAAAAAAAATTGATTAAAGGCAATGAGTTACCAAACAGTTTTGCATTAAGGAATGTTGTCTGCAATAGGCAAGGTGTAAAGGAAAGTAGGAAAAGGAAGAGGACTGATATTGATACTGATACTGCTGAGAATGATGCACAATCTGATGTGACAGACATAAGCCGTGTGAGGCCGATTACAAGAATTGACTGTCGTGCATTAGTGCAGTTAAAATACCAAGAAAATGGAACTTACATTGTTACCAGATTCGATGAAGCCCATAACCATCCACTTGCTTTGCCGGAATCTACAATATTCTTGAAAGGAAATCGAGAAATGACAGAGGTACAGAAACAATTTGTCACAAAGGTAAAGGTGCTAAAATTAGGTGGTGTGAAAGCCTATAGAGGTTGGAAGGAGCTCTGTGGAGGTTACGACAACATCGGTGCAACTGAGGTTGATTTCAAAAACTTTGCCAAGGACATAAAAACCTACATTGGTAATTTTGATGCGCAAATGTTTGTTGAGAATCTTATTGGGAAAAAAGACACATGCAGTTCATTTTACTTTGATTTTATAGTAGATAAAAACAAGTGTCTAGCTGGAGTGTTTTGGGTAGATCCGATCTGCATAAAGAACTACATGCTGTTCAGTGAGGTGTTATCAGCAGATGCTACATATGGAATAAACAAGTACGATATGGTGTTTATGCCTTTCACAGGAGTTGATCACCACAAAAGGTGCATAACCTTTGGAGCTGGGTTGATAGGTGATGAAAGTATTGAGTGTTACAGATGGCTGTTCAAAACATTTTTGGAAGTAATGGGCGGGTTCCATCCAAGAATTATAATTACTTATCAGGACAAATCAATGAAGTCGGTAGTCCCGGATGTGTTTAAGGAGTCAACACACAGACTGTGCATGTGGCACATAATGAAGAAACTAAGAGAAAAAGTCAGTTATCAACTGTTTCAAGATGAGGATTTTAAGAGCAGGCTCAATAGGTGTGTTTGGAACAACCAACTTGAGCCTGATGAATTCGAAGAACAATGGGGGAAGATAATGACTGATTATCAGCTTGTAGAACACGACTGGTTTTCAAATTGTACGATATCAGGGAACAGTGGATCCCTGCCTATTTTAAAGATGTTTCCATGTCTGGCTTGATGAGAGTTACTTCAAGGTCTGAGAGTGAAAACAGTTTCTTTGACAGGTTCCTCACACCTCATTTGACCCATGTTGAGTTTTGTGTGTGCTATGAGAGTGCTTTGGAAGCACAAAGACACAAGCAGTCCAAGTTGAACAATGACAATAAACACTCTGAAATCCTACAGAAAAAAAACTCAAACCTTGAAGTCCATGCTTCTGAAATATACTTGTAAAAGATTTTCAAAGACTTCCAAACAGAATTGGTTGCAACTTTGTTTGATTGCCGTTTTAAAGATGTGGACAAGATTGATGAGACAAAAATATATATTCTAACAGACTTGCAGATGCCAAATAAGTCATGGAACGTATCATATTCACCAGATAACATCGAGATTACTTGTTCATGTTCTATGTTTCACAGAATGGGCTTGTTGTACAAGCACTGCCTTTGGGTTCTACACAACCAAGATTTTTAGAAAATACAAGAACAATACATAATGCAAAGATGGACAAAAGCTACAATGAGTAAGCCTGTCTTTGATAAAGAAGGCAAAGTGATAGATGTCTCTCAAAAGTTTTCTGACCGAAAAAGTTTGAGTACTGAGCTGTGGCAAGAGGTTTATTCTTGTGTCAGCGTAGCTGAGTGTGATGATAACCACCTGAAGCTTTTGATTGAAAAACTTTGAGATATTAGATTGGATATGATTAGTAACAGAAGTGTTCCAGCAAAGAAGAAAGACAAGATGAAAGAAATAGAAAAGTATGTGGGCTGGAAAATACCTCAGAAGTTGGTCATTCATGTTCCTAGAAAATTAAAAAAAAGGGTAGGACCAAGGGCAAGAGAATTGAATCACAAATGTTAAAAGCCCTAAAGAAGAGAGAAAAAGAGAAGAGGTACTGCAAAACATGTGGCCGCCAAGGACACAACTCTAGGACTTACAAAGAAACAAACCATCTGACAGGTATGTATAATTTGCTTCCTTGTTAAAGCATATTACATTTATGCTAAATAATTATTAATTATATAAGTATAGTGCATAGTGTTTACCTTCGAAAATCATCACTCTTATATGGAGGCACATAAGCTCTTTGTGCAATGAACATTATGGTTGTTCTGAAGGCATAGAGTAGAATTTTAGCAATGTACATTTGGTTAACATTAAATGTATATCAATTTAGTTGTTCATTTTGGCCATTTTGTCCTTATAAAATCTAATATTTAATTTACATTATGTTGCATATTCACCAAATACCACCATGAAGATGACGACGATGAAGGAGATGAATCTGATGATGTGGAGGACGAGGATGATGAGGACAATAACGAAGTGGAAGATGCAAATTTTTGATTCAAGGATAGACATTCATAATATACACTACGAGAACATTCTTAAAGGCTTATATGTACAATTCAATTTTATTGCCAAAGTACATTACTCTTATAGCCAAAGTATATTATATTTGCATTAAAGGATCATTATTGTTGTTCTGCAAAGACATCATCAACTTGATTGGAATTGTTTTCCCAGAGTACAATAACTTGAAGGCACAAAAGCCTTTTGCAGAATAAACATTATTTTTGTTCTGGAAGAACATAATAAACTTTATTGAAATTTGTTTCCGAAATATACACTCTCTGGAATTAAAATTTTTTCAAACTTCAGGTTTTACGAGTCGTAGCTTCCTCAATATATGTTACATTACTCACTCACATGTCACAAACGAAACAAAAAAAGTTTTTATGGCTTGAATTCAACTTCTTCCTCATCTTCATCGTCGTATTCTTCCCATGGCAGTGGGTTTGAACGAAAATCCATTGCCTTCTTTAGTACAGCATCAAAACATACATTGCCTTATGTTGAAATCATATACTCCCTCCATTCAACTCCACACTACACATATACCCTCTTCATCCATTCAACTCCACACTACACCTTTCCTAAAAAGGAAATGAAAAAGACAATTTTATCCTAATTCCAACAACTTATTTACATCAAATGCCATTGTTGGCCCACTCTATTCCACCATAAAACCCCACATTTATATTTTGTTAACATTTTTAACCCCACAATTCTTTTCCCTATGTACTTTTAAACATTTTTTTAATCCGTTCCTTAATACCCGTGCAAAAAGCATAAGTGTAGTGTGGAGTTGAATGGAGGGAGTATGAAATGTATTTCTTCCGCAGAATCGGTAGGGGAGCGTCCTAGGAAAGTAAAAAAAAAAGGGGTTAGAACATGTACAAATGCGTACTGAATTATTTATTAATAATAATTGTATTACTTCTGAAACTCACATCGGCTTTTTTAAGCCCACATGTCCAATTTAGATTACCCTTAAATGTCTCCATATGTCTCATAACGTAAACACCACAATCAGTCTTGTTAGTGTGATTCCTCCACTTCATCCTTGTAAGAATAGGCTGCAGTTTTTTGATGTCTTTCAAGTATTCTGCTAGAACATTACGCTGGCGGAAAAAGGGGGAAAAAAACATTAGGACACTAATAATTATGAGCTACAATATCACAAAAATAGGAAAATTACGACAGACCATATTGTTGGAGAAGGTACACTCTATGTAAAGTTATTGTACATTCATAATAATGAAAAGGAACAACATGTAGTGCTGTTAAGCAAAAGAGAGCATAAAATCTTACAAAAGACAGTGGTCAATCGTGGAAAAATTCCTCTGGTTTTCCGTCACGATGCACATTATCAATGATGATAAACTTATACTTGTTGCTGTCAATGACTAGTAAATGGTAATGCCTTTTATATATAACTGGGAAAAAGAATTGTAGATTTTAAAAGATTTAATTAGGCAACAAGCAAATTAAATGTAACATGTAGAAAGAGTGTATATTGTCGATGCTAACCAAATCAATTGTATTTGGGTTAACCGAGAATTGGGTAAACTCTTCTTTCATTATATCCTTAACTACCTTAAAATTTTCAACAGTGTCCAACTCTCCTTGAAGCATCATCTATATGGAAGACAAGTAAAGTTTCAGATGTTAATCAAGGGAAACAACATTACAAAATTTACTTGTTGAAATAATTTTATATAAATATTTGACTTACACACACAGTTGTGGTGAAAAAAAATCGATATGGCACTGAAGAGTTTCTTGTAGATTCCTTGGCATTCAGATGTTTTGCCCAAAAATCGATCACATCGCTCGTTAAATACTTAGATTCTCGAAGCGTTGCCATTTCAATACGCCGAAGAGAAATGTCACACACATGCATAAGAAGTTCCCTAGTTCAGGACTACTAGTGTTAACTGAAAATAGGATACAAAATATTTTAAATTTAAATATTGTACATTAGTAGTAATATATATGTACCAGGCTAAATCGGTATGTTTTCCTCTACTGTACTACACATAATTAGCAATGCAATTCTGAAAGTCAGTAAGAGGAGTAATAATGCATGTATCTGTGCTTAGTAAATAACAATTTGCAAGGATGCTTAGAGACTCTGGTTGACTTGTTTCATGTTCATGAACATTTTGATTATTGATGACTTTGCCCTTGGTAGTGTCAGCACCGTCAAGCCCATCATTGTAATCTGTACTCATCTACTCCGTACCAGCTATATCCTTTGTATTTTTGTCCTCATCGTTAAGACAGACATTATGCTCATTTGTACTTTTGTCTTTTATCCTAGCTATGTCGTTTGTATTACTCAGATCTGTCGTGCTGTCATTCTTCTCACAAACATCATTATCATATGGTATATTACCTTCTGTAAAACCTACCTCCACTGTTCTCTTCTTAACCCTAACAGTCTCATTGTTGTCACGGACACCAATATCATCTGTACTCTTCTCTTTCTTTCCAACTACCTCTTTTCCTATCTCCTCATCCCCGGCAGTCTCATCACCACATTTATCCTCGTAGAATTCTCCATCAGACAAATCCAGTTTCTTTGGGAAGGGCTTCTCTTGATTCTGCTTCACCTTTGTTAAAACGTCATCACAAACAATGTTGCACTTGGATGAAACCAAAGTGCAAAGATATTTGATTCTCAATATTCGAAGTCCATCCATCTACAAAAGTTAGAATATCTTGAGTATTGGTAACTTATAAACAAGAGTGTGCTTTTAATAATTTAAGAAAGATCATTTAATTAAACCAAAAGTACATTTACAAATATGGGATATAAATTGTTTAGAAACTTACGTTGTTTTTTGTCAACCCACAAGTCCAATACTGACCCCCCTTGTACGTTTCCATGTGTTTCATTGTGTAAATACCACAGTCAACAATATTTTGATGGTTTCTCCAAGGCATTTTTAATACAGCAGGCTCCATTGCTCTTACTCTTTCCTTCAAATCACCAATGTCATTCAAATATTCTGCCAAAGTATTACGCTGCATGGGAAAATTCAGATCAAACTGTCTAGAGATTCCGTGCAAAAAATATGACATTGTAAAAGAAAAATTAACCAATGAAACGCAACTGAACAGTTACCATATCCAAAGGGTTGTTTCCATAACGAGTTTTTGGGTTTTCATCATGCTGTTGATTATCAAGAATGACAAACTTGTTCTTCTCCATATTGAATACGAACAGGTAAAAATGCTTGTCGAATATTATTGGGAAAAAAAATGTTTTATATAAGAAAAGATTAGAAGATACAACAGACATAAAATTTGTTACGAGAGTAAATTAGCAGCAGATAACACTATGTATTGACTATATATATTGTTTGAGCTAACCATATCAACTTTTGTCACATCAGAAATGCCAGCATGATTTAACTCATTTCTAAGATGCTTCTTGAATACTTCCAATTGTCTTTCAAATTTGAATTCTTTCCTTTACCCTTGCAATGCTAGCTGCATACACAAAACATAATATTCTTCTCTTAATATACCCTTGTATAACATAAAATTATTTTAATATAGAATGAAATAAAATTTTACTTACAAATACGAGGGTTGAAGCAAAGAATTGACGTGGTGTTAAAGATTTTCTTTCAAGTTCCTTGAAATTCAAGTAAGCTGACCAACAATCAACCATAGCATCTGATATATACCGAGGTGGATTTAGAGATGCAAAAAGATATCGGTACCCACGACATTCTTCAACTTAAAGAGCTTTTCACTTGTTCAGATGTTACACAAAACAAGTCAGTTAATTACACATATGTACATTATCTTTAATAATAATGCACATAATACCCAAACGAAATGTACAGAATGATTAAATAAAAGAAACATAATGAGTAGAATAAAATATACCGAGCAAGAACAGTGCCTTTTTCCCTTAGTGTAGTAGACGTAGTCAGCAATACAGTGCTGAAACTCAAATGGCTCTGTACATGGGGTCAGTGTCTCCTCTTAGTAAATCAAGTTTAGTACTAATATCTAAGCTCGGGTTGGGATTGATTGCCTTGAGTTCTTTACTATAATCTTTAGATAACATGCTATATACAAGGGTATTTATAAGATTATCCGTATTGGCTTCTTGCTCATTCTCCCCATCACTATCAACATAAAGATGGTTCGAATCATTTCGTACATCCTTGTCATCATCAGACATTTTATTTTTGTCATACTCCCCTTCTGACACTTCTTCCTTGTTGTCTTCATTCCCATTTTCAACTGTTTTAACTTTGTTTTCCTCAAACTCCCCTTCGGACACGTCTTCCTTGTTATTTTCATTACCATTTTCAACCGATTCAACTTTGTTTTCCTCAGACTCCCCTTCTGACATCTCTTCCTTCTTGTGTTCATTCCCATTTTCAACTGTTTCAACTTTGTTTTCCTCTGACTCTCCTTTTGACACCTCTTCCTTGTTATCTTCATTCCCATTATCAACTAATTTAACTTCTTTTCTCAATGCACAAGACTTCAGGAATAGTTGAAATGTATCAAATTAAAGAACAATACACATAAGCACCAAGTAAACTTAATATAACAAAAAATATGATCAACATATTTACCTTTTTATATGTATAAAAAATCGGCCTCTTCAATGACATGCTTTCAACCTGAATACTATTTTTTGAAGTTATGTTTACATTATTCAAAGCTTCAAGAACCAAAGGATGACTACTAACATCATTCTCAGCAGGAGGAACAGCATCTGGAATATTAGCAACATTAGTACCAAAAGAACTTTTACTATCAGCGGAGCTGTGCTCATTTGCCAAATTGAGTAAACTAAATGCATGAACACAGAGCTTCTAAGTAGTCTTGTTCTCCTTAATTATTGATGCTCCTTTTTCTAACTTAGTCATAACAGATGATATGTTCTGAGCTAAACTAGTTATATATTTCGCAAGATCAAGAATATACTCCTCTGCGTAGTCCTTTGTTCCATAGATAGATTCGACAACTGTATTGTCAACCACCTCCTCAATTGGTGTTTCCAACTTACCATTTCCAAACATAAAACTTTTCATCTCATCCTTCTCTCTGGATGATAACAAAATACTAGTCCAACCTACCAACGTATAATAATCTACTCTTTCAACTTTTCGTTCCACATGAACAAGGCGATCAACATAGATAAGCTGCAAAAAAAAAAAGATTATTAATTAGAAGAGAATGAAAACGTACCTTGCAATGTTAAATTAATTTATGAACTTCAAATATATTTTTCGAGACTTCTTACCTCCAAAAACAACAGTGGCCCGCCGAAGTGAGTCTCCTTTTCCACCCACTCAATCTTGCTTTCTTGGAGACTTTTTAACAAAAAAGAACACCAATTGTAATCTTTGATTTCATCAACATTCATCAACGATTTCAAGATATGATGATTAACCAAAGGCTTTTAGGTGTTTCTCATTAGCAAAGAAACAACAAACACAACAAAGTTAACCTTGAATTCATCACCACCATGATCATGATTTATCAACCAATTCTAAAGCGTTTTCAGTGGAACTTGTCCATCTTTTATATCAAATTGTTGTTTCCATTTGACATAAAACTCTTGAAACTGTTATGATTCGGTATGAGTTTTTGATAATTCAACTGTTTTAGGGCCTATTGGAAATCCAAATGTTGATCGTCTTACATCAGAAACCTTCAAGAACAGTTTCTCACCATCACGAAGATCAATACAGTTTTGGTATGGGTTATACTGCTTAATTAACCAGTACACAAGCTTTAAAAGAATGGAACGAACTCTTAACCAAAACAGCTCACTAAATCCAATCTCTTCTACCGCGCACCACTGTTCGTATGACAAACGTTCAACTACCTCAACAATTCCTCTAGCAGACATTCTCGTATATGCACTTTTAAACGAAGAGAAATCAAACTTCTGCTTATACTTGGAACCCAATACCATCATATAACTTACTTTACTCTTTCGAGGACTTTTTTTCTTTGCAATAACAATTTGTTTATTAACAGAAACAATTTGTTTCTTAACTGGAAGATCCTCGTCACTTTCTTCATTTATCTTCTTTGCGAAAGATTGTATACACTTAGATTTACTGTCAATAGTAGCTGATTTACGCTTTCTTGTAAATGAGTACACTCATTTTTACCATCAGTGCAACTTACAGCTGGTGGAAAAATAAAAGTAACTTTTCTTCGCTTTTGAGATTTTTTATCTTCGTGCTCCATAGCCTGTAATTATAAAATGAAATTACAAAACAAGTAGAGATAATCAGCAGTTACCTAATTTTAGGAAATGTACATTAGTCACAAAGTTAATGTACTTTCAGATGATTCAGAACAATTTCTATATAAAAAACAACGGGCACATTAATTTAAGCTGAATGTACATTATATTATTACTTTTAATTTAAAATACAAAATTATCAAGTAGAGATAATAAGCAGTTACATAATTTTAGGAAATGTACATTACTCACAAAGATAATGTACTTTTAGATGATTTAGAACAATTTCTATATTAAAAACAAAAGGCACATTAATTTAAGCTGAATGAACATTATATTATTACGTTCAATTGAAAATACAAAATTAACAAGTCGAGATAATCAGCTGTTACCTAATTTTAGGAAATATACATTAGTCACAAAGATAATGCACTTTTAGATGATTCACAACAATTTCTATATTAAAAACAATAGGCACATTAATTTAAGCTGAATGAACATTATATTATTACGTTCAATTTAAAATACAAAATTAACAGCAACTAGAAAGTAAATGAAGAAAGAATACTTCAGAGATCTAAAATTGGGGAAGAACAATGCGAATGTATTTCTAAATGTAGAAACAATAATTCAGGCACATTAATCCGAATGTATTTTTAACAGTGAAGCAGTATAAATATCTAAAATCAAAACATCAAAATTATACTGCTGTTGAACAATTAAGTGATCCAAATTAAACATTATATTAGAATTATGATAGAGAAGAAACGAAATTGAAAAGAAAATACCTTAGTATAACGGACGAAATTGGGCGTAACTTCAAGAAGATTTAACAATTCAAAAATTCTCCTATGACACCGTATTACAATACTGGTATTGTGAAACAACTGAGCTAAAAACAGGTTACTACTTTTATTTTTTTTATTTCTTTTTTCTTGTAGGTAGTTAGTAGTAGTTACTAGTGTACTGTAAGTGTTAAAAATAAGTGAAATGATAAATACAACCCACTGGGTTGTATTTAAACAATTAATATCCTTATATATTTGGCATTAATTTAGAAATTAGAGAGTAAATTACACATAAATCAATGCAATTAATGCATATATTAATTATTTTTTTCCTCTTTTGGTTGCTTAAATAAAACCCACTGGGTTGTATTTATCATGAACCTAAAAATAATAGAGCGGTAAGTGAACCCATTGGGTAGCGGTCTGCCTAATCCAACCCTAAAATCTTTCCCTTATGTGTGGTTTGTACGGCTGCAAGACCAAAAGACACCCTAGAGGGGCCGAGTGAACCCTTTTTGGGGACGAGATTAAAACTAGGAGGTCGGGTATCCTAAAACGGGACGGGAAAGGGTTTAGGATTGGATTAGACGGACCGCTACCGCGGATCCGCCTAATCCAACCCTATACCCTTTCCCTTACTTCTCATTCGAAGGCGGCAAGACAAAAAGACACCCTAGAGGAGCCGAGTGAACCCTTTTTTTTGGGGGGGGGGGGGGGCGGGTATCCTAAAACTAAGGGGCCAGGTATCCTAAAACGGGACGAGAAAGGGTTTAGGGTTCGATTAGGCGGACCACTACTGCGGATCCGCATAATCCAACCCTAAACCCTTTCCCTTGCTTCTAATTTGAAGGCGGCAAGACAAAAAGACACCCTAGAGGGGCCGAGTGAACCCTTTTTGGAGGGACGGGTATCCTAAAAATGGGGGGACGGGTATCCTAAAACGGGATGGGAAAAGGTTTAGTTAATTCTATTAGTTTAAATCAACTCCTTTCCTTTCATTTTTGACTAGACTAGACTCCTATTTAGACTAAGTAGAAATCCCTCCATCCTTGTGGTTCGACCCTGATTTACGCACTAAATTGGGTTAAAATATTGTTGGTTATAAGAGACTTGACCCTACCATAAAATCTTACTCATCAACCCTCTAACAAGTCCTCCCTTAGACGTTTCTTGTAACCGTCCATTAATTCCATAGCCTTCACGACTGCTAGCCAAGGTATCGTATTTTCACGATCAACAAGAGCATATTAGTCTTGTACAGCTGTGATAGCGGTGAGATACTGACGGTCAATGTCAGCCTCTGTGTACTGTTTTCGTCTATTAGCTTCAACTTGCCGAGCTATGGTGTCTCTTTCAGCCATGATAAACTTCATCTGCGCTTCAGCAATGTCCAGCCTCTGTTGTAGTGACTTTGCATTCGCTTCAGTTATGTCCATTTTCTCGTACAACTCTTCCTGATGTTCTTCTAATACTTCATTCTTACCAAGCACCTCAATAAGATGTTGATCCAGTGAATCTCTTTCGCGTTTCATTTCAGCGAGATCATACTCAACGTCAGCGAGTTTTTGCTTGATATCCGGCATTATTCGCACATCGATAACGGAACTCATATTCTGGTTCAGGCAAAAAATAAACGTATTTTAAAAAGAGTGACAATAAACAGAAGGCATTATGGGAAGTATCAACCTCAACCATATTTAAGGCCATACTATAGGGTAAAACAAATTAACGTGGGCTTTGAAATGGTATAATCATGCAAAGGGCAAACAATGTTGTTGTGAAAATAGATTACAGCAAAAGGTAAAATAATCTTCTCCTGCAAATATTAAGCACGTTGCCCGATTGAAATATCTACTATACTTAATTTTGGCAAAACGTTCCAGCCACAAATGCAGTTTGATTTTCAAACCCGAAGCAACTTTTAATTCGTTTGGGGACTAAAGTATATATTTCTTTTCGCAAGATAAAAAAATTATTGATTAATCAAATAATACTTATAAATGAAATAATCAGAATGTTATATAGGCTACTATTTACATAAAGATATGCATTTCTTTTGCAAGAAAAAAATAATAAGAACAAAAAAAAAACCAGAAACCAGAGCACCTTTTCAAGGGAGTGAAGACGTTTTCTATTATTATTCCTTATATTTTGTAATTAGCACACTGGTTTAGACAAGTATTTATAGTGAGATTTATATTTAAACTGATTATGAAATAGTCTTGAATGGCTTTTGTAAATATTTCTAATATTAATGAAATAGTATTATGTCATTTATTTATTTGTTTACTGTCATTAACATTCAATACATTTTATATATTCTATATCAAAATGGACAACAATATTTCCTATGAACATTAGCAATAAAATAAATATTCTTTAAAGGCATGACAATGGTTATTGGCAGGAATACATTATATATGAACCTTTATTTGTACGAAATAAATTACCAATCTTTGTAGAGCATATTAGAAATCGATTACTGCGTTATTGATGCAATAATATTCAATATACTTATTTACATAAAGATATGCATTTATTTTGCAGCGAAAAAATAATAAGAACGAAAAAAAACAAGAAAGCATAGTACCTTTTCAAGAGAGTGAAGACGTTTTCTATGATTATTTTTTAGAGTTTGTAATTAGCACACTAGTTTAGACAAGTATTTATAGTGAGTTTTATATTTAAACTGCTTTAGTTAAGAATAGAAGAAGTTACAATTTATGAGTGTAGTATTATTTGTCTTTTCACATGCATTAATTTACAACTACCATTTGACACATGTCTCATATAATTAAATTAAGTTTAATTGTCAATCAAATTATCATGAATAGTGGTGTCTTTTCACCTGAATTAATTTACAACTTGCATGTGAGAGTGTGATTATTAGATGCATTAATTTATATTTTTTAATTTAAAAGGTACATAACGTAATGGACATTGTAATTACAGTGATGGGACAATTCTTTTCATGATGTATCGAAGATCCAAAAATTACAAAACGTACTGCGTCAATATAATGAAATATCATTAACAAATAAGAGAATGTACTTATATTCTTATATTCTGAATGGACATTGAAAATCAACAGTAGGTACAAGGGGTATGAGATAAATATAAAACTTATATTCAAATGTACCTCAACTGTTTATATGTATTACTCGGTTTGATTAAAAATAATCAATTACATACGCATAATCGAAAAAGCTTTCAAAAGTTTTCAATCCTCAATTCACCCCCCCCCCCCCTTGAGTATTTTGGATCAATAGACTCTTCAGCGAGATTCGCGGGGGTTCGATTAGGTCGAACCTGTGCTTGATCCGTGCCATGTTGGATCGTTATTGGGACACGACATCGTCGTTTCATATGCAGTTCGGGGAGATTGGCATCAACCTGGTGGATTTTGCTATGATGTCGGATCTTCCTTTTGGTGAGACGCCGGTTCAGTTTTCGCAGACACCAGAGAGAGTGTATTCTGCCGTGATTACGAGTTTGATCGGCAATGTTTTGCCTACACCGACCGATTTACCCCTTTTTTGATGACGAACTGTTACGTGAGGTACCACTTCAAGGTGAGGAAGACTGACATTGTTCCGGAGCCGTTGGTGAGCCCTGAGGCACAGGCTAAGGATGACGCGCAGGAGGCGCGGTTTTGGTTGTGATTCTTCTTGGGTACCACGTACTTTGGTGACAAGGCCGAGCGCTAGTCAACCAAAGTGCTTCCTTTGCTTGCTAACTTGGATGGCCTAGGTCAGTACGACAGGGTTACGCCTGCTCTGGGCCGGTTTACCCGTTACTTGCACGCCGCCGTTCGTCAAGAGACAATGAAGGAGGGGAGTTACCCTACTTTGGTTGGTCTCGGCCTTGTCTTTGAGGTAAAAGCATTTTTTGTTGGTTGTTGATTTATTGACTTTGTTTTTTTTTTTGTGTGTTGTGTTTCTGTGTTTTTTGAAAGTTGGATGTTTTGTTGTAGCTTATGTTGCAGGCTTGGCTGTACTCCTAACTGCCTAATTTGCGGCCAGGGACAACAGGTGAGGCGCTCTAGTTTACTCGGCCATGAAGGGCTGGACGGTGGCATGGAGGAAGTCCCCCGGGTCGACAGGCGAGGCGCCTCTAGATTGCAGGCGTAAGGTGAACGCCCTTCAGCTTGGCGATGTAAGTTTTTGTTCCTTTTCTCTTTCGTTTTGTGAAAAAGGGTAAATATAGGATTACTAGGTAGCTAGAAAGCCCCCAGTTAGTTACCTAGCCTTGTCGTGGATCCAATTTGTTGGGTGGCCTTGGGAGCACTACACGGGAATGCCTGCCTTTATCAGAGAGCGCTTGCGGCCCCGTAGTTTTCAGTGTTTGTACCTAGAGACGGCGATCGACCCAGTTTGGTACCTTGGCGAGCACTTGGCTCGTCAGTGATTTGGCGAGGCTTTTGTGGTGCCCGTCGGTCTGCCTAACGTGTTGTTCTGAGAGTTGACGCCGGACGTGGTTACGAAGCAACTTCACGGTCGTGGAGGTGAGGACTTGCTGTTACAGGGGGCAGACTACGACACCTTCCATTTGTCGAGGCTTCCTTGGTTTCCAATTAAGGTACGTTTTCATCATCTCGTGCTCATTGCTTTTTGCTTTTGGTAAAGCGGTTTGTTACCTTTGATATGGCTTCTCATTGTAAGGTGTTAACCACCTCATAAGGGCCCAACCCCCAGCTTTTACGGCACAGACTACCTACCCAAGGCCGAGTGGTGAGGAGTTGCAATTGCGTCTGCCAGAGTCTGCGGTTCCTGAGGTGACCGATGCTGACACCGAGTGGAGGCTGATGGTTTAGAGGGTGAGCAGCTAGTTGTAGCTGTCCTTCTTGTTTGTATTTTGCTTTGCTCTAAGTGTTACTTTTTTGTTGAAAGTGTTAGGTTCATATACCTATTATTAGACTCCTCTAATAGTGAACTAATTAACTTGTTAATTATTTGTTCTTTAGATCTAGTGCATGCATAACAAAATGAAAAATTTATAAGAAAAACAATGTTCCTTACATTGTTGGTTGGTTCGAAAATTTGGGCACAAGTAAGGTCACCTTGCTTCACTTGTTCTTGAGCTAATAATGATGGATGATCCTCCAAGATCCCAAGTATAGAAATCCTCCTTAGATTGCACCCAAGACTTACCCTTAAACTAGTATACTAATTAACTAGATTATTATACTAGTATCCTTAAAATGATTCTAATATTATTATAATTACTACACTAGTAATGTTGTTTTTGATATTAGAAATGATGAACAAAACTTGTGAATCTCCAAAACTTGTTAGAGAAAAGAAACTAGAGAGAAGTATGAGCAAAAGCTTGCATGTAGATGTGAATGAAATGAGTTAGTTAAAAATGAGGACAAAAGTCCTCATTTGAAGAGGTGAGGCCGGGTAGGATGGAGCCAAAAGGGAATCTTGCCTTTTTCCTTTTGGTCTTCACAATGCATATTTGTGTAAGGCATTGTAGGATAGGTGTAAGGCTATAAAAGTAAAGCCTATGATTTATTTATCATAAAATAAATCAATCTCACACCATTATAACACCCTCCATTCGGTCCATGCTCTTAAAATGGACTACCATTTTATTTTGTCAATTTGTCATTTGTCACACAATATGTTACATGTAGTATGATACATGTTATTAATTAATTTTAATGCATATTTATCACATAAATATCATTTTACAAATTAATTAAATTACATACAACAAATTGACCAGTGATACTTGATCATTAAATAAAATGGGTCATAAAATTATAATTCACAACATCTTGTAATTATAATTAACCATTCATTCTTATCTCTATTGTTTCTCAAACAATAAGGAATTTTAGTAATAAAGCATTTTTATTACTAAAATAAATCTTATTTAATCCCATTACAATAAAATATTAATATTCTCTCTCACAAGTAAATTTGTTCACTTTTAAGGAACTGATTACCTCGTATCGCCATACAATTAATCAATTTATCCATTAAGGGAATTGTCCTTTAGGTGTGACCTTAAGGGATCAACTGACCACCACCGTCACACGACAGTAATGTCAAACTCTAGTCAGCCAATCATTACCGATTAATGATGATCAGTCGAATATATATATATATAAAAATCATCCCTCACGTATTCTTAATTTGATATTTAATTATGATATTTAAATCATGTGATCGCACTATTGTTGAGGACACATTTCCCAACAATCTCCCACATGTCCTCGACAAGTGTGCGTCACCAATTCTCTTGTCCTATTATTATCTCCTACTCAATGCAAGGTGTCTTGCAGGTCGTACTTACATTTGATCATATCTTGAGTGGTTTTCTCGATCTGGAGATTAACTGTCTGACCGGAATTATCTATGAAAGATACCTTCCGAGCATGGCCACGCATTTCCAGTTAACTACTCCTCGAGTGGCCTTGAGATTTCAAACAACCCTGACAAGGGGTGGACAATTTCTATCGCCCTATTCCCTTCGTTCAGCCACAGTCCATCATAACCCAAAATATACCCAGTTTGACCTCATTTACGAAATCGTAGAGTGTAAATCAAAGCTAATCAGAAGTTGTGCCAACTTGGGCGAATAGTCTCTAGTCAAAAGAATTGACTCATAAGAATACTATAGTAGCTCTTGCCACGACCAGGCTTTATGAATTACCGAACTCTATAAAGCGGTCATTTGCCCAAAGATTGTCCCATACTGATCGCCTATGTGATCGACTAGTCATCCCATATGACTCTATGGCACTTGAACTTGCCATCAATCGCATCACACTCTAGTCACTTGGAGACGTCACCTCATATAAGTAACTAGGGGCGAATACCATGTCAATCCAGTTCACTTTAATGGGGTTCAAT
This sequence comes from Silene latifolia, assembly GCF_048544455.1. NCBI lineage: Eukaryota > Viridiplantae > Streptophyta > Magnoliopsida > Caryophyllales > Caryophyllaceae > Silene > Silene latifolia. The sequence goes on along the minus strand of NC_133538.1, from coordinate 248,408,908 downwards.
TTGTCTCTACAACCCATTCGGATACGACAAGGTAGCGGGTGAGTTTAATAAAACTCAAACGATAAATGTGATTATCACATATGAATAGTCAATACACTATTACTACTTCATATTCTATAATCTTTAGTGTATTATAACACTAGTTAAAATGCAATACAAACTTGGCAAGTGGATATACCCGATATCCATATATTCCAACTTAATTAATTGCTATTTCCTTCCATTCAATGTCATCTCTTAATGACATGAATTTCTCTAAGTATATGTCTAGACTTTATACTAGACCCGAGTTCTTTAACTTGAAATAAGCTCCCACTGTTATCGCATAACTTGTGATAAAGTCATTTGTAGAGGGATTCACCCTTAATCCCTACGTTGACCATTTTATCATAACTTACTTAGATTCCTTTTTTAGAATTTGCAATGCGCGAAACTAAAACACATTTCTTAGTTTCTTACTCCTTTGTCAATAACATTTGCTTAGGATTTCATCAAATCCTTTTAAGCTTGGAAACTAAAGTTGGTGCAACCCTTCAACACTTTAACTTAGTTTATCATCCAAACATGTGTACAAGTCATCAATTGTACTTTAAGTCTTTCACAAGCCCATCTTATGAATTAACTTATTATTGACTCATCATGCACCTAGCATATGGTACATCACAGCACGTGCGTCTGTTGGCATACATAATCGTTCTAATGGCGGAAACATTAGTAATCGATTTCATGTAATCAACAACTTAATGGGTTCAGTGAACGACTATGATTCCATCATAGTAATTCCACTTTCATCATCATGAATAAGCCATTCATCCTTGTTGATGTTAAACAGATACGAAAGATCTTATCCTCATAAGACTCTCAACTCTATGCCAATATACTCTCACATAGATTCGGTAATCTAAAGTATATTTCACCTTTTCCTAGTCTCCCAATCACTCTTGCCAGAAGAGAGCATTGGTACATTATTCTCAATAATTAATATGTTATCAACATATAAGACATGGAAAAACAATTATAGCTCCCACTTAACTTCATGTATATCATGATTCTTCAATCATGTGAATGAAACAATTCACTATAATCACATGAACGAAAAGTATAATCCTTTAATGCCAGCTTAAGACCATCCTGTGATCACTTAAGATAGCTAAGCATAATATGTTAGGATTCTTAGATCTCCATCCAAGGTTTCGTGTTTCAAACACTTCCTTCTCTAAATTCCCATTTTAGAAAAGCGAATTTAAATCTCATTTGCCATTCTTCATTAAAATGAAATGTGGCAATTCCTAACACAATTTATCTTGATCAACATCTTCATGTAAATCTTATGCATTTGTGTACTCTAAGCTCTATTTACCATTAAAGAGACCCTCACTTTAAAGTAAATCTACTTATGAGCAACAATTTTCGGATTGTAATGCTTCGGCTCGTATGTAACAAGGTCATGATACTATCACTTTCACAAAGTAATATTTTTGTACAATAAGACATGTGCGATAGACTCCCACTGAACTATGGTCTCATACTATCTTCATAGATAATAGTTCAATACCAACTCCCACTCTATTAATTCAATTACTTTCACAAAGTAACATTTCAACTATAAGAGGTGTTTGTGACGATATATTCTACTCCCACTCTATCTCTCAGAAATACATCTAATTTCTTGAGAGATAGCTTTGTGAGGCACAAACATATATATTAACGGAGTATTAGGAGTTTTCCAAGACTATATATTAACTTTCAAAAGGCCATCCTAACATGGCAGCTAGATAATATACGAGTCTTATCCATGTCATCTGTTTAATAGACTCTCTATTCTAGGTATCTCATGGTTGACCATCCAATTAGAATAATTTGTCTATTTGGTATCGTGAATTCCCTACTTGATGAGTTCAAAAACTCATTACAACTTTAGAATTGATCTTATATAAATAAGTTGTTACTTTAAGAAACAAAGATATAAGGAGAATCAGATTCATAGCTTATGGACATATAATGATCCCATCATCATAATCGTCTACTTGATCAATTTGAGTTGTTTATCTAATGTTTCTATAAGCAAGTAATCAATGATGATGATTTTAGAACAAACAACATAATAAAACAAGTGATTTGGGTTGAAAACCAAATCACCAATATCCAAAATACAACCCGTGTTTAAAGGATACAAACCAATTTCCAAGTCACACAAGGAAATCAAAATAGTTCTAAAACATGAAATACATCATAAAATTAAAGACAATGCAAATAAAAGCCAAGCTTCCATTGATCCATCACCATGGTTGGCTACGCTAGCTTCCCTCGTGATCCTCTAGGCTTTCTTCTCCTTGCCTTTGTCCTTGGTAGGAGCCCCTATTTACAATAAAAAGGGTAATCATCACAACTTGTATCACATACTAATTGAGATTGAAACATAAAAGATAGGGATAGTTATATACCTACTGGAATAACCTTTCCAGCTTTGATGTCGCCAAGATACTTGGAACAGTTTCTCTTCCAATGCCCAACACCATAACAATAGTGGCACTTGTCCCCGGAGGGGGCACTGTACTTGGGCTTGGAGGAGCTTGCTTCATAAGTCTTAGCTATGTTCTTGTTGGGAGTTCGCTTCTTTCCCTTTTTCCCGCTCTTCTTGAAGGTTCCTTTGCTCTTATGATTGACATTGAGCACATCTTTGGTGGTGCTAACACTTAGCCCCATGTCCCTTTCGGCTTGCACAAGCATTTTGTGCAACTCATCAAGGGAAACCTTCTTATCTTGCATATTAAAATTCACCCGGAATTGAACATATGCTTTGATTTTGCTGAGGGAATGAAAAATTCGATCAATTACGAGTTCATTGGGATTTTCCACCTTATGAATTTTCAAGGTCTCAACATGCTCCATCAATTTGAGCACATGTGGGCTCACCTTTTGGCCCTCTTTGATGTTAAGATCAAAGAATGCGGAAGCCGCCTCATATTGAATGACCCTAGGAGCTCGTGAAAACATGTTCACAAGCTTCATGTAGATCTCATGAGCGGTGCTAATCTTTATAGCACTTCGTTGGAGTTCGGCCTCCATAGCAAAGATCAACACATTTTTGATCGCGGCCGACTCCTTTTGGTAAACCTCATAGGCTTGCCTAGCGGCGGGGGTGGACCTAGTATTAGGTTCGGTGGGAGATGCCTCGGTAAGGTAACGAAGCTTGTCGTCACCTTGCGCGGCCAAGCAAAGTTGCGCGTCCAATCGGCGAAATTAGACCCATTCTTTTCTTACTTACATCGATCCATGAAGGATCGGAGCCATGACACATTGGTAAGCGTGGCGGAACTAGTGGATGCGGACGTGATTGGAGTTGCCATTGCAATTGATAAAACAAATTTGACTACAAAATAGGAAATGAAGGAATTAATTTACATCTATCGTTTTAATAATACTCGTAAATTTAACTACAAGTATTACATTTATATAGTGACCTCCACCCAACTACATAAATGATTCCGAGATCCAAATTCATATTAACTCGGGCACGGTGAGCCGATTCATCCCTTATTAATATAACTTGGTGGATTAACCTTTTAATCGATTCTACTTTTAGAACTCTCGGTTGATAAAAATTACTCTAATTCTCATCTTTAGCCCGGAACACATGCGACTACGGTCAACAATACTTCCGTTGAGCTCAATCCAAATTTCGATGTAATAACTTTTTACTACCCCACTTCGCCAACGTAACAAGGTTTGTATTACGGTGAAGCCGGATTAACTCCCTCATGAAATTGGTACTTCATGGGTTTCTACTATTTGGTAAGGCTTTATCTCAATTATTATATGTGAGAGGTCTTGTCAATTTATTATCTATCACGTTTTAAGTGAACTAAAGCGGTGAACTACGATAATTATAATTGACACGGTCGATGACTCGATATGATATGCATGTGTTGTTATGGCGATTTGGCTATGCATGCAACATATTAAAAGAAATGCAAAGCAATAAATAAAATTCCTAGTATGGCCTTCCTAAAATAGAAAATCAAATGATCTATTACATATTCGGAAACCAACTCCTTTGGTCCCTTGAATCTTCAATTGGCACGCCTTTCAAGACACCGTCTTTGTCGGATCACCTTTCCGAATGGCACCGTCTTTCAAGATGCTCCATAATTACAAATAATAATAAAAAAATACAAAGCTATTCCTATTATACATTTGTAAAATGGAAAAACTAATGTAAATAAAAATAAAAGTGATTCGAGATCACATTAAATTACAACCGAATCAATATTCCCTTTCATTACGGGTAATATCGATTAAAACTAAGGCCATACAAAGGTAAAATTACATAATTCAAAATTATATAAATAAAAGACATTCAACAATTGAAATATGCAGCATTATAATATGTACCTATCATGCAAAATCATGTGCCAAATCGCCCTATTTAACTTATGTCGTACATTTAACCCGGTTTCATGGAAATGCGTGATAATAACCTTTTAAAATCACTAATTAATACTTAAATCACATCTAAGCTCAAGTTAATTATCCTAACACATTTTAGGACTCAAAAATCAGTCAACACTAAATTTTTGACGATAATTCAACTTGATTTAATTTTATGCTCATTTTTGACCTTAAAATCATTATTTATATGAAATAAATCCAAATTAAATCATAAGAGTTTCAAAATTTGAATTTTAAATTTTTGAAAATTCTGGAATAAATCCATGACCCTCATAATTTCAAAAATCATGTTTAAAATTTTCGAATTAATTTTGAGAAAATATAGTTGCATTTTTATCGTTTTTATCTCATAAAATGTATAAAGTATACGAAAATTAAACCAATAATTTTTACAACTTTAGATCTGATAAGTAGGATATTAATGCAACTTAAAATAATTTTCTCAAGCCATGCAATACGATTTAGCTAATTTTTGCTAAAATAGTCACTATTTATGCCATTTTTACTCAAAAATCCATAAATCATGCTAAAGAAGATATTTAAATCTAGAAATTTACATACTATCTGTAAATATTTCATGTGACATCATATTAAAAGATCATGGCTTAATTCGAAATTTAACTATTTTTAACCATTTTACCTCTTTTAATCCATCTTTATCTCATAAAAATTATAAATCATGCAATATTAATCAAATTAACTCGTCCTTTTACACACAACTTGTAAAATATGCATGTGAGATCATATAAATTTTCTAAGGTCAGAAACGAAATTTAACTATTTTTAGCATTTTAATTCCCATTTTAGTCATAAAAATGTAATAAAATGACCAAAAATCCTTAAAATGAGCAATAAATTTCCATGAATCATAAAAATGACCTAAAAACATTTTAGGACCAGAATATATAACATGCATGGTGATTTCGTGGCTTATACTTATAAATCACAAATTTTTAAGTTTTATATGTTAACCTTTTAACTCGGAAAAACAATAACCGATTATGCATGCAACATCCTTATGCTCTGATACCACTTGTTAGGTTCATATACCTATTATTAGACTCCTCTAATAGTGAACTAATTAACTTGTTAATTATTTGTTCTTTAGATCTAGTGCATGCATAACAAAATGAAAAATTTATAAGAAAAACAATGTTCCTTACATTGTTGGTTGGTTCGAAAATTTGGGCACAAGTGAGGTCACCTTCCTTAACTTGTTCTTGAGCTAATAATGATGGATGATCCTCCAATATCCCAAGTATAGAAATCCTCCTTAGATTGCACCCAAGACTTACCCTTAAACTAGTATACTAATTAACTAGATTATTATACTAGTATCCTTAAAATGATTCTAATATTATTATAATTACTATACTAGTAATGTTGTTTTTGATATTAGAAATGATGAACAAAACTTGTGAATCTCCAAAACTTGTTAGAGAAAAGAAACTAGAGAGAAGTATGAGCAAAACCATGCATGTAGATGTGAATGAAATGAGTTAGTTAAAAATGAGGACAAAAGTCCTCATTTGAAGAGGTGAGGCCGGGTAGGATGGAGCCAAAAGGGAATCTTGCCTTTTTCCTTTTGGTCTTCACAATGCATATTTGTGTAAGGCATTGTAGGATAGGTGTAAGGCTATAAAAGTAAAGCCTATGAATTATTTATCATAAAATAAATCAATCTCACACCATTATAACTCCCTCCATTCGGTCCATGCTCTTAAAATGGACTACCATTTTATTTTGTCAATTTGTCATTTGTCACACAATATGTTACATGTAGTATGATACATGTTATTAATTAATTTTAATGCATATTTATCACATAAATATCATTTTACAAATTAATTAAATTACATACAACAAATTGACCAGTGATACTTGATCATTAAATAAAATGGGTCATAAAATTATAATTCACAACATCTTGTAATTATAATTAACCATTCATTCTTATCTCTATTGTTTCTCAAACAATAAGCAATTTTAGTAATAAAGCATTTTTATTACTAAAATAAATCTTATTTAATCCCATTACAATAAGATATTAATATTCTCTCTCACAAGTAAATTTGTTCACTTTTAAGGAACTGATTACCTCGTATCGCCATACAATTAATCAATTTATCCATTAAGGGAATTGTCCTTTAGGTGTGACCTTAAGGGATCAACTGACCACCACCGTCACACGACAGTAATGTCAAACTCTAGTCAGCCAATCATTACCGATTAATGATGATCAGTCGAATATATATATATATATAAATCATCCCTCACGTATTCTTAATTTGAGATTTAATTATGATATTTAAATCATGTGATCGCACTATTGTTGAGGACACATTTCCCAACAGAAAGGTTTTGCTTTGTTGTGTAGGTGTCGACCGTTAATCATCAGGCTATGTGGTAGAAGGCTAACCGATGGAGGGCGCTTGCTGGTGGCCTGGTAGCGAGGGAGGCTTGGCTTGTGCAGGTGCCTTTTGTTGGTTATTTTTCTGTCTTTTTGTGTTGCATTTCATGGTTAGATCTTAGCGATCTATGTTATGTTCTATAGAGTACTACGGATCTATCAGAGCTTTCACGGGTCCGTGCTGAGTTGGACGAGGCAAGAGCGACGATCCAGGGACAGGGGTTTGGGCCCACCAATCGAGACTGGAGTTGACGCGTCGCGAGAAAGAGTTGCGGTGTCGGGATGCTGAGATCGCTTCTCTCAGGGCTTAGTTGGCCGAGGCAGAGGAGCTTCGTGTCACGATGGAGCAAGAGACGTTGGAGAGTTCTCCCGAGAGGATGCCAGAGCAGGAGGTGGTGTCTGCTTTGCCCGCAATTCTTAGCGGGACCGAGGTTGGCCCGCCGAGAGGCATCAAGTAGTTTGTAGTTGCTTGCCCTTGTTTTGGACTTTGGTTTGTATGTATGTTGATATATTTCGCTTAGGGTTGTTTTTATATATGTGTTTTTGGTTTGTGGTTTATTTTGTGCTTAGCTTTTTTTTGTGTTTCAGAGAAGCGCAGTCAACGGCTGATTCCTCATTTGCTTTGGCATTTGCTCCTGCATCGTTAGTGTAGAAAACAAGCAACATGTAGCACATACCCGTACACGTAAACATGTATTTGTTTAAGACAAAATAACCACGATGACTTGAAGTTAAGATTGAAATTGCTTGTTTGAAAATGAATTTTGAAAATTCCGCGACAAGACATCGCGCTTGGATTTTTCAAATGGAATTGTTTTGTAATTATTCGAGAGAAAAAAAAAACTAAATTGAGTTTGAATTAAATTAACTTGCATCGAATTTTGCCAAAATTTATTTGCAACAAAAGAATTGAAATTCAAACCGTCCTGAATGAATTTCAAAAGGATTTTTTTAGTGTAATGATTTTGAATTTCGCGAGATCAAGACTCGAATTTGCAAGGGCGATTTGCAAAAATTGACATCATGTATCAGTTTTGAGGAAATGCGAAAAAAATTTCAAAATTTTTAACTGACATGGAAACAATCCGTCGCGGATCGGGGCGACTAGCCCTTCCCCCCTTAAAAAAGAAGAGAAAAAACCCGCATGTTTAAGGCTGGGTCATGAAAACCGTGTCGAATTTCGTAAGACGTGAATACAAGGAAATGAGAGTGTGAGAAAACACAAAAATTTCTGGGCTAGCCTAAAGAGGCGCGAGATCTAAGGCGAGAAAAAAGAGGTGCCAGGAAGAAACACAACTAGACAAGGAAAAGTCAAGGTGTGGATTCTTAGAAGCAGCCTAAAGAGGCGCGAGCAGGCCTGCGATGCAATGGGCTTCTCCCTTTTTTTAGAAAAAAGGCGCTGATTGTTTGGTGTAAATATGGAGGTTTGTGCTTCATTATTTCAACATCCGAAACACAAAAAACATCTCTAAGAAAACCTTATTTTCTTTTTCCACAAAAAAATTCATGGATACTTTCGAAGATAGTTTGCCACATTGGTGTTGGGATTTATCGTCTCCCGAGAAGTTTCAATTCATTGTAATGGGAGTTAGTCAATTGTTGGCGCTTCATCAAGACAAGGTGAAATCCTCGTTCCTTGACGCATACTCTTGTTTTTGGGATGCAAAACATCATCTTTTCGTCTTCCCGAAAGGTGAAGTTTGCCCTTTTGCCAAAGAGGTGGGTGCTATTGGAGGGTGGCCGAGTTGTACTCCAGTGCTTCCTCCTACTCGGTTGTGCTATAAGCAGAAGTTTCATTACTAGGCTTGTCGACGAGACAAGTGAACTTCCTTCTTGCTCCTCATGGTGTTTATATGTCGTCTCTTATCAACATATTTTCAAATCGCTTGGATGCCAATATTTCGGAGGTGGCTAGGAGAAGGGCTCTTGCCTTTTGCCTAGTGAATACTTACCTCCTTGTTGATGCTTTGAAGAAGGAGGGGCCATGGTGGTATGGTAGCATGACCCTCATCCATGTTGTCGAGCAAATAGAGCATAGGTCGGATCCATCTTGGCTAGTGCTCGGTGAGATTGTCCAAGCTTTGGACAAGAAGGGTTCTTGTGGAGAAGTCCCTTCGTTTGGATCACCTAGGATCCTCCAAGTATGGCTTATGGTGAGGCTAAGATATGTTGAGCCTCCGGTTGATGCTTCTTCTTACTCCTTTCGTCATTTTACCTTGATGAAAAAGTTGTATGCGGATAGCTTTGCATTCAACGAGGCCTATTGGACCTCGAAATTGGTGGAGGATAGCGGTCCTCACATCCATTGGGTGGTGTCGTGATGGCACTTGAAGTCCTTTACAGGGCTGCCCGCTCCGACCGCTTCTTCTCGCTCTTTGATGGTTGTGGGCTTGAAGGTTGCTTCTTTCATCTATCCGAAAAGGGTCATGAGGCAAATTGGTCGTCAATAAAAGGTGCCCGCTCAAGATACTCTCGTCCAAGAGAGTGTTTTCTGATACTCCGAGCTTGTGGATGCTTTTGGGAGGTGGTGGGCCACTCGACCAATTTGGGACTTGACTTTCTAGTAGGATGCGTAGAGATGGGACCTCTAACTCCACTAGTTGTACTGTCTCCATACCGTTTGCTAGGTAGAAGGGTGTTTCTCCTGTTGGCGTTCGAATGGAGGTTCGGTGTCCCAGAGTGCAAATGGGACGTTGGTCGGGCAATCACGGTAATTATCCTGCATCATTTTTATGATGGTGATGAGTGTTTTAATTACTGCCTCTACCGCTCCCTTGGTTTCAGGACGATAAGGGGATGAACGGCGTCGTTCAATTTTGTATTTGTCCAACAATTCTTGCGTTTCGACGCAAAAGTGGGAGGCTTGGTCGCTGATGATTTCATGGGGTACCCCATATCTGCAGATGATGTTATATTGGATGACCTTGGCCACTTGTTTGGCGGTCAAGACTGTATAGGATTATGCTTCTACCCATTTGGTGAAGTAGTCGATTGCGACGAGAACAAAGCAATGTCCTTTTAGTGCCTATCGGATTGACTTTGCCGATGATGTTGATGCCCCAGGTCGGGAAAGGCCAGGGTGATGTCATGGTGTATAAAAGGGATGATTGTATGTTTTGTATATTGGCGAAGATTTGGCACTTGTGGCAATGTTTGACGTAGTTTTTTCAATCGGCTTCCATGGGGGTGCAGTAGTAGCCTAACCGCGTGATTTTTGCAGCTAACATCATTGCGCTCATGTGAGGGCCACATTCTCCGTCGTGGACCTCTTCCATGACTTTATTGGCTCTGTTGTGGTCAATACAAAGGAGAAGGGTACCATGGGTGTTCTTTTGTATAGCTGCTTTTGGTTTATCATGAATTGTGATGCAAGTAAACGGATGGCTCTTTGTCCTCTTGTATTAGAGTTAGGAGGGAATTCGTTTTTGTTTTTATATTTGAGGATAGCTTGGCATCAAGGTTCGACATGGTTTTCCTCATCGTTGTTGATGGTGAATATGTGAGCCGGCTCACTCCTTCTTTCGACACAAAAAAGCATGGAAGTCATGTCGCTAGGCATGTTGACGAGTGCGGCAGTATTTCCTAGGGCATCGACGAATTGGTTTTCTTCCCGTGGTAAGTGGAAGGAGTCGATTTAGTCGAAGAATTCGGCTTCCTGGTTGATTTTTTCTTGGTATGGTGCTAGGTTTTCACTTCGTAGTTTCCATGATCCGGACAGTTGATTGACGATGAGTGCGGAATCGCCGTGGACTCTCAACCTCTTAATGCCAAGTGTTATGGCTGCTTGTCGGCCGATGAGGCATGCGTCGTATTCAGCGGCATTGTTGGTGACAGCGAAGTCTAGTTTGACTGAGATCAGAACGTAACCCCTTTCTGGTGATATTAGAAGGATTCCTACCCCAAAGCCTCCCAGGTATCATGCACCATCGAAGTATAGGTCCCATGCATCGGTGTCGGCACAAAGGATGTCTTCGTCAGGAAGTGACCATATGTCGGTCGTTAGATCCTCGTTGACGGGATTTTCTGCTAGGAAATCGGCGATTGTCCTTCTTTAGATACCCAGTATCTACTAAATCCCCAACAAACACCCGATGATTATCGAACTACAACGTTATTAGGAATCACTATGTTTGATCGACAGTTTATATAACTATGCGTCGGAAAACTCAAACAACGATTTCGAAAATGAAAACATTTTTAAACATTTCAAAATATCTGTAGTGTTTTATGCATGACGACGGGTCGCAATGACAGTAGCTAGAGTCAAAACCGACACCGGACCAAAAATCGACTCAAAATTCAAATCCCGACTCCAACAACGAGTCAAACCGAGTCAAACACAAAAAAAAACAAACCTCACACAATGCTTCCATGCTAAGTATACACGGTATACTTGGTGCCCAAGTACAAATTATATCCTACAAAACCTAGGATAGAACAAACCACAAATCCAAATGCGTGATAGTAACAAAACAACTCGAAGACCCGCGGACATGCTCGCACCTCTTCAAGCAGCTTATACAGCCACCTCGCCAAAAACGCACACCACCTCACAAATCTTCTATAAAAACCCCTCAAATGCCACCATTTGAAGGTACGCGAGAGTCCGCCTCTTCTTTTCTCCCTTAACATTCTAGACCTCGACTTCTCGAGTCAACCACCGACACGTATTTTCGCCTTACTGATTAAAAATACGAGCCTTACACATTGTTTGGTACCGTTATCGTGCATTAAATTACTTCACTAACCACTTCGACCAACTACACCATCACTAAAGCAAAGCAACACTCCATATTTTATAAAAACGGTTTTAATCGAGTTTTCCGAATCACGAGTTTTTACACTTTGTCGATTTCTCGTCAAGCAACCTAGCATGTAAGTATGAGGGTGTAATTAATCCTCTTCTTTCATGTTCTTTTTATCTGTTTTCAGGACTTTAACATGATAAAACATGTATAACATGATCCAAAATACGGATTGATCGATCCAAAATCGAGTTTTGACTGGACACAGAGGCTGGTAGTCACCACTACCAACCTCGTGCCTCTTTAGGCATCCCCAGTCAGAACCCAAACGTGTTTGAGTTCGTCTTTCCTCCATTTCGTTTCTTATTGCATGGTGGCGACTCCAAACATCTCTAGGAATCGTTTCCAGACCTTCACCGAGACGAAACTGACCGATCTAAAGACATCTGGTCGAAAGAATTTCTACGTCACCGAGTGTGGCTTTCCGGCTAATGCATGACCATAGATTGTCTTGGCGTGCAGGTGGCCCATGTCCACTGATTGGCCACTCCGCTAGGGAAAACTAGGATACTTGTGTCTTCGCGATCCCTAGATGGTGAAACTCGAACGAGGTCTTAGTTGAAGTGCATTAATTGATATTATGGTCATAATTCGGGTTCCTTTTCCGGCCCCACAACCTAACCTTTATCGACCAATTGGCTCGTCCCGTCGGCGTGAGTTTTCCCATCCCCGCATTTCGAATCCCGATTGTGTCAAGCATACCATTGGCGTTGCACTATTTTATTTCGCCAAAGAGCATTCACTTTCTACGTGCACGAGGCTAGGGCACCAACCTTACACATTTTGTTTGGATTGGCATCCGTCTAAAAAGTCGGGGATTGATCGCTTGGTGTGTAACCACCCTTATTAAGCCAAAACCTGTGTCAACATTATGCATGAGATAATGAAGTGTGAGTGCTTATATGCTATGTGATCATAAGTCCTTCCGTGTCATTTCCAAACTTTCAAAACACCTTTTTGCGACGTCATAATGGCCATTTTAAACCTCAGTCTTTCGGCGACCGTTGCAAACCTTTTTCACGCCGTCATAATGGCCATTTCAAACCTCGTTCTTTCGCCGACTGTTGTAAACCTTTTTCATGCCATCGTAATGACGATTTTCAAACCCAGTTGTTACAAACCGTTTCAAAAACAACTTTTCATGCCGTCGTAATGACGATTTTGATATACATATTTTAAACCGTTTTGCGCGGACATAATGGCCCTTTCAAAACCTGAAAATGACACACCGTTTTCGAGGACTATCCAAATCTCGAGGACAACACTCCGCTCTCGCGGCCACAACAATTTCAATCCTTTTCAGATCTCGATTTTCAAAACACAGGATTTTGAATTTCAAAAAACCGACCTCGGAAACAACGCATCGTTTTTAAAACAGCCGCAATTTTAACTCAAACATTCTTTTGAAAACAACCTAAGATGACCCTTTTCAAGTAGCCGACTCTTTGAAGATCCCTACTTTTCGAAAGCCGACCATAAAGCAACAAATGTATCTTATAGAAAATTTCAGTCCATCACTCCAATTCCGCCTCGTGTCTACCGAGTCAAATCAAGTGTACTTTTGGGTCTTTTTTTATGAGTCGTCTCACCTCGAGACTCATTCAACGGCGTCACGCTGCCACGTTGAAAGCGAGTTTAAGTCTAGTCAACACCGTCGCACCATCAATCGAGTTAACACCGAGGCACCACACATGGTTGCTCTCATCTGGTTGAGTCCAAAGTGTCTTTCCATCCTTTGTGATGTCTGCGTTCAGTCGTTAAACCATGTCAGATTGGTATGTAACGTGAGCCGCTTTCTGCCTCAGAACCATTGCCCTATCTTCAGCTTCGTCCAATGACAACAACGATGACAACAAGAGAGATCTCACAACTGGTCAGCTAGCCAGCCTACTCACAGCCCTTAAGGTCACTCTGGACAGTGTCGAGACCCATATCGATAATCTGGAAAACAAGGAAACTAAAGAGCATAACACTCCGCCATTAACCGAAACCGAGAATTTGCTTACACTCTTGGAAGAGCAACTCTTGGCCCGTTGGAACAATATTCACCTCGAAAACAATCAAAGGTTCGAGCCCGTCGGAGATCAACTACCTGAAAACTTCAACTTTACTGATGTGCCTAAGTTCAAAGGAGTGGAGGAACCACTGAATCACATCTGGGTCTTCAAGGATTACATGTCCATCAAAGGGGTCAAACAAGAGCTCTTTACCCGGATCTTTCCATCGTCCTTGGAATCGATTCCCCGCCAATGGTACTATTCCCTCGACCCAAAGAGCATTACCACTTGGGATGAAGTCGCCGTTGAATTCGCTAAACAATACGCCAAAAATAACGAAATTCGGGCCAACACCCGCACCCTTGAGGTCCTAACCCAAAATGACAAAGAAGGATTCACCGAATTCCTAACCCGCTGGAGAAGGATGAGCACCCAGTTGGTCAACAAAGCAAGCGAATCAAACTTGGTGGTCAAATTAGTCAACAATCTCCGTCCGGTTTAAGCCAACCTACTAAGGTAGCAGAACATCAAAACCTTCCAGGATCTGCATATCCTCGAGACTCGTATAGAGGATGAACTACGCAAGGGCGTCTTTGCCAAAACCACGAATAGAGTCTATCAGGGGTCTACAACAACTGGATCTCATCCCTACAGTCAAGCAAACAAAATTGACGAGGTTAATCTCCTCGAGCCAACTACAAAGAAAGTCGAACGTCCCCAAAGGACATTCACCAACTTAGGATCGATCTACGCTAGCGCCCTGAAGAGGCCCATGGAGCAAGGAAAAATGCAAACAATCGGCCCACTCCGGACCCTCGTGAAGTAAAGAAAACCCGCTTTTGGAACCCTAAAGTCTATTGCAAATATCACCAGGGCAAGGGCCATGACACATAAACATGCTTCAAATAGAAGCACGCTATCCAGGATATGATCGAGAAAGGAGAACTACCCCTACCTCCACCAGCAAAACCAAACAACAAAAGAAACCCTTTGGGAATTCACGCCATTTAAGATCAATGCCTTGGGAAAGGACACCATGGACGGGATGTTTGTGTTCAACACCGCGTCCATGCTCGCCATGTTTAAGTAAATCAAGAAACCCACAACTAGTCTCTCGGAAAGGATCACCCGACTCGAGGATGCTTACCACCGACAAATAATAAACCCACCAACACCTGCACCACATCCAAGGGAGGGTCCCCCAAACACCCAAAACTCCCAATTCAAAAATGGACTACTTCTGTGACCATTCTGGCACACACCTCTGAACATAAACTACAATAATCAACCTTCACAAAAACTACCCGCACAAAAACTTCCCTCACAAAAACTATCCTACGAAGAATACCCCTTCAAGGTACACTCGCGACCTTGAAATCAACGGCTTTTAGAGAGATGACGTAGATGACGTCCACATTGTCTCGGGAAAGGGCAAGCAAACCAAAGAGAATGATCACCTTACTCGATCAGGACGCCCTTACTAGAACCTAAACAACACAATAAGCAATCCGCCAGCAATCAATGACCAAATCGTCCCAGACGTTGACATTCAACTTAGGTTCCCGAGAACTCAATTCTCAAGCAACTCCAGAAGGCCAAGGCCGAGATATCCATCTGGCAACTAATCGCCACATCCTTTGAGCATCGACAAGCTTTGCTTCAAGCCTTGGGGAAGCTGACAGTGCCTTCCACCTCCTCACTCGAAGAAGTGGTAGCCCATATGGCCAGGGACGTCCCGGACCCAAACAACCCAATCATCTTCTCCGACGAAGATATCCCTCCCTTTGGAGCCAACCACTACTTGGCACTATACATCACCGTGCAATGCTTCAAAATAAACATACTCATGGTCTTGGTGGATGACTGGTCTGGATTCAACGTCATACCTCATAAAACAGCTCATAAAATACCCCTACGCCCACAGAAGTTAGCAACCTGGAGGTTGTCCCAAGGGCCACCTCCTCTACCGCATTACCTCTGACTCCCCTTAAGATGTCTGTCTTATCCGAGCTTTTTGCTCAGATCGACTTAATGAATGCTAAGTTTGCTTACGACTTATCTCAATTCAACTGCAATTCAATTCTGAACGAATATGGGGAATTTGACTTGAGTGACTACCCACCTCACCTAGCCAAAGAACTCGACAAACGCAAACATAGAACACCTATCATTGAGGAGATCGAACCCATCAACATAGGGACCAACAATGCACCTCAAGAATTTAGGATAAGGACCACCCTTGACCCTCGGAAAGACAACAATTCATCAAACTCTTGCACGAATACAAGGAAGTATTCACATGGTCCTGCAAAGACATGCTTGGGATCGACAGAGAGATTGCAGAGTACAAGATACCCATTAAGCCCGAAGCTAAACACGTTAAGCAAAATTTGTGCCGCATGTGCCCTGAGTGGGCCCTGAAAAATCAAGGAAGAAGGAGACAAGTAATTCAAAGCCGGATTCATAAAAGTTTCCGAATAGTCTGACTGGGTGACTAACATAGTCCCCGTACCTAAGAAAGATAGGAGAATTCGGGTTTGCATCCACTTTAGGGACCTGAACAAGGCAAGTCCAAAAGACGACTTCCCTCTGCCACACGTTGACATCTTAGTAGACAACACCGCTGAGCACGCTCTATTATCATTCACCTACTGGGTACCATCAAATCAAAATGGCTGAAGAAGACATGCCCAAAACTGCATTCACTACGTAGTGGGGCACATATTGCTACACTGTCATGCCCTTCGGCCTATTCAACGCCGGAGCAACCTATCAAGAAACCCCACTCTCCTACACGACAAGATGCACAAGGAAGTGGAGGTATACGTCGATAACATGATCGTCAAATCAAAAGAGCGAGACGACCATATCAACGCCCTTCGAAAATTATTCTCTCGCTTCAAAAATACAACATGAGACTAAATCCTCAAAAGTGTGCATTCGGGGTCACCTCCGGAAAACTCCTTGGACACGTTGTTAACAAAAGAGGCATTAAAATGGATCCCACCAAAATCAAAGCTCTCCAACAAATGCCTCGGAATAAGAACGAGAAGGAGATTCGGGGATTTTTCGGTCAATTCAAATACATCAGCCGCTTTATAGCCAAACTCACTATAATTTGCGAACCTATCTTCAAGAAGCTCCGCGCCACTGATCACACTGATTGGGACGATGATTAACAAAAAGCCTTCGACAGGATAAAGGAAATCCTATCCAAACCTCCTGTCCTTATACAACCTAAGCAGGGAATTCCCTTATCCCTATACCTGCCGTCACCGACACGGCCATGGGAGCAATGCAAGCACAAAGATTCGACGGCGAAGAGCGAGCCATCTATTACATCAACAAAAAGTTCATCGAATACGGAACCAATTACACCCAACTGGAGAAGACATGTCTCGCCCTAGTTTGGTCAACAAAGAAGCTACGATATTATATGCTCAGCTACATGGTTCACATCTACTCCAGAATAGACCCCGTCAAATACATCTTCTAAAAGCACATGCTAAACGGAAGGTTGTCCAAGTAGATTCTCATGCTATCCGAATTTGACCTCAAATTCGTACCCGTCAAGGTTATCATGAGAAGGGCGGTCGCCGATTTCCTAGCTGAAAATTCCGTCAACGATGATCCAACGACCGACACATGGTCACTCCCTGACGAAGACTGTTGGGGTTGGTGTCCTTAACAGTTAGTGCAAGGACTTATAAACCTCTAAAAGGATCAAAGGGCATACTTTGGTATTATTATCAGTTGATCCACGTTTATCAATAACGGTTGGCTTGCTAGATAAGTTTGACGTTATTGTCATACGGATGGCGGTGATCAATCGTCCCTAAAAGTCACACCTATAGGATACGTTCGAGAGATGTGACGGTATGAAAATACTGTCATGTAGATGCCAAAATTGACTAACCAGTTAGTCCGAGTTATTTGACTAGTAATTAGTCAAATGTGTGATGTTGAGATATTATATTTAATACGGATTAAATATCATGGGCTATGGCGAATTAACCAGTTAATTCGTAAAATTAAATATAAACGATTTATATTTAATTAAATGTATATTGAATATAATTATACAATACTTTTTGTTGACACGAATTAATAATTCAGCTAACCCGTATTATTAGCTGATGCCTTAATTTCCGATAACCGATAACAATTTATAATATAAACCCGTCATATACATTTTAGCATTTGTGAACGGACCTCGAGCTAAAATTAAGAGGAAGTGGAAGCCCACTTCCCCATGCATGCACTCGGTCCGGCCGAACCAAACAAAAGGAGAGACTCCCTCTCCTTTTGACCTAGACAATTTCATTTGCAGAAAAACTAGGGTTTTGAAGAGCATTCTCCTCTGAAAACCTGAGATCTCTCATCTCGACAAAACTCACATCAGTTCTCCCTATATTGCAAGGCAATCGGAGAACACTGTTCTAGCACAAGGGCATATCTCGGACAAAGTCTTGGGTGTAACGATTAGGAGGAAATCGCTTTGATTTACTTCTTTACGCCGCAATTTAAAGGACCCGAGGTTATTTCTATACATTAATCATTTCATTGTGTTTATCGTTTTATGACTATAAATTGCATGTCTAAATTTACGTTATAGTC
Source organism: Silene latifolia (assembly GCF_048544455.1). Classification (NCBI taxonomy): domain Eukaryota; kingdom Viridiplantae; phylum Streptophyta; class Magnoliopsida; order Caryophyllales; family Caryophyllaceae; genus Silene; species Silene latifolia. Next base: position 248,390,627 of record NC_133538.1, on the reverse strand, counting down.
CTGCAATTAAAGGGTAGTATACGGATATTAACCCACAAGTGGTATCAGAGCGAGGCCACGTGAATTTTTCATGTGTTTTTCATAAAACGTTTTGAAACGATGATTTTCTGCTTTGAAAACCGTGCCTAGTATACACGGCAGATTTTTTTAAAACCGTGTCATGTATTACACGGTAATTTCATGTTTTTTTCGATTTGGTTTTTGCATATTGTTGTTTTATACAGAGATTATAACAATATGTCATGTTTTGTCAATTGTCAAATTTGTTTTAATACTTTTTTGATCGAATTTGCAATTGATTTTGTCTTGAAATATGTTTTCACGAGGGTTTTGAATTTTCCAGAGACTTTTGCACTCGATCGACCAAGTTTTCAATCGATCGAGTGGCTTTTCTCAGATATTTTTACTCGATCGAGTCCCCGCTTGACTTGATCGACCCTTCAAAACCTTTTGCTCGATCGAGTCCTTCTTTGCATACTCGATCGACACCTTTCAAAACCCTCTCGCTCGATCGAGTTGTCCTCGTACTCGATCGAGCAGATTTGCTGATATAGGTACTCGATCGACCACCAGTGTTGTCGATCGAACACCTCCTGGTTAGCATACCTCTCGATCGACTTGCGTTCATCGATCGAGTTCCTTTTGTCCCTCGATCGAGCACTAATGTCCCTGGATCGAAGGATTTCGTCTTTAACAGCTTTGAAAATTTGTTTCTTTTGATTTAAATTTTCTTTTGGCTTAGATATGTACTTTATACGGATATAGTACACTCGCTTAATAGTGAATTGATTCACTCACGTACCATATAGTTGTTTTAAAGCGTCTTTAAAATGACGGATTATAATGGATTAAAATTAAATGATAGAAGCGGTTTTATCACATGAATTTTAATCATTAAAAGGTGGTTTGGATAAATTTAACATAATTACGGAATTATGTCACGAATGAATTTGTTTTTAGTTGATGCATTTTTATTTATCGTTAATTTATGAATGCCGTGAATGCCTTTTAATTACGTATTTAATTTTTACAAACGGTTGTAACTTAGTGTGGCCTTAGTAGAACGTGTTACCGTAATGATGGAACACGGTCTTGGTTGTATTTTGAGATCTTGTATCTCCGTTTTGGATTTTTCACTTGTAATTACAGCTTTTAATTAGAATGTAAATAGGTTTATATTTTGTAATTATAAATTTGTAATTTTTGAGAAGACCAAAGATGGAGACCAGATGCTCACTCCCGCTACTTTGATCAAGATGGAACATCAAGACAAGCTTTTCGGGTCCAACGGTGGATTCCAAAGTTGTATTATGTTCTTTTACTAGGATAGGCCACACTAGGAAATTTTTATTTACGTTTTGCATTACTTTATTTATTCATTGTTACGATAATTTGCATCATTTTCCGCCTAAAAACCAAACCACCTAATTATTGCATGAAAACCGACACATATAGAGGTCACGAGTTAGTTTTCATTGACATTCTCATGTCACACGTTTTAAGCCATCATCCAAATAAATTCATTCACGACAGACGCTAGTTATTCGTTCACTTAAAATGAATTATAATTTAGTTGATGGGATCTTCCTCGTATAAACTAAAATTGAGAACGGTCTTTATAGGTCAAACTCCAATGAGTCCCTTCTTCGTCGGTAGGCATACTATGACCCCTTCTACGTCGGGTAAGTTGGAACCAATTGACCTATTTTATCTCAACACTATGGTCACTCGTACGATCCTGTGATCATGGTGGACTATAGATAGGATTTACGTAAATCTATCGACCAAGAGTTCTTCCGGAAGAATTAGCTAAACAGTTGGCTTATCAATTTACTGAAATTGAGTCTTGGGATCACTTGTATCATTCTTGAGGGAGATCAATTATGCAAGTGCAAGAGTCTACATGTTTAAAATGAATTTTAAAATAGACTTAAATCACCTCGATGAGTTGCTTATTTCGTTTTGTTTTTCTTCTTTTTCAAAGAGATCACGTATTAAACTGCTAAACAACAAATGGCTGGTTCAAGTGATAACCCAATGCCAAGTGCCACATTGGACCGTGAGTCCTGGCTTAGGATCTTCATGAGTCGGATGAATCGCTACTCGATCAAGAATGACGGATCCAACTTCGCGGACGGGAGGCGGCATTACGGAATGCTGCCGCCGCCGACGGAAAGCTCGATATCTCGCTTGAGCCCATGCCGTTAAACCCAGGCCCCACGGCTGGAATAAACGAGATCGACAAGTATAACGATTTCGCTTTAGAAGCGGGTGCGGTAAAGAACGTACTCATTTTTGCAATGGAACCCAATTTGCATAAACGCTTCATAGCCCATGGTGCAAACAAGATTTTCACCACGCTCACTAAGGAATTCTCGAAAGCACCGAGAATCGTGACCTATGAGCATACCACTCGCTTCTTTGATGCGAGACTCCGAAAAGAACCGGTTAGCCCACACATTCTCAGCATGATTGAGAATGTCGAGAAACTGGAGACCTTTAACTGTAACATCAGCGAGAATATTGTTATCGACCGTATTCTTCACTCACTCCACGATGGTTATTCGCAATTCAGAGCGAATTACTATATGAATGATTTGAAGAAAACTCCCCATGAATTGCACTCCCCTCCTCGTACAGCACGAGAAAGGACATGAAGTTCAGTGGGAGTTCAAACAGATGTTCTCGTTGTGTCAAACAAAGGGAAAGGTAAGGGCAAAGCTCCAAACCTAACGATGAGGTAAGGCGAAGTTCAAGAAGTCGGGTTCAGGGAAGAGTGGTCCTGGTGAGGCGAGTAACTCATCGGGCATGACAAAGAGCAAGAGTGAAAACATGGAATGCCATCATTGCCACAAGATCGGCATTGGAGACGCACATGTCCTGTTTATCATGAGGACTTAAAGGCAGGTCGTGTTAAACCCGTTGGTATGTCTTCTCTCTCTTCTACTTTTATTCATATGATTGAGATTAACCACGCAAGTTACGGAACTTGGGTACTTGATATTGGTTGTGGTTCTCATCTGTGTAATCATGTGCAGGGGCTCCGAAACATCGAACCCCTCGTAAAGGGTGAGGTGGACCTGCGTGTTGGGAATGGAGCAAGAGTAGCTGCCATCTCAAAGGGGACATATGTGATCCAGCTTCCAAGCGGATTTGAGTTATCATTATATGATTGCTATTATGTTCCTAGTCTTTCCAAAAACATTATTTCGTTTACCGCTTGATAAACTTGGTTTTTCATTTGTAATAGAAAACAATGCTTGCATTTTCTCATTACACGATATGATTTACTGAAAGGCGTTTCCATGAACGGAATTTATGTTTTAGATCGGACCTCGGAATATTACACGTAATGAATAAAAAGTTAAAGGTTGGTGACAAAGATCAAACGTATCTATGGCAATGCCGTATGGGACACATTAATGAGAAACGCGTAAAACAACTCATCAAACATGGAGCTATCTCGGCCTTTGATTTTCAATCATTTGGCACGTGTGAATCATGTCTCATCGGTAAGATGACTCGTATTTCCTTCAAAGGTGTTGGAATGCGCGCTGCCGACCTATTAGGGCTCATACACACGGATGTATGTGGTCCTATGTCAATCACCGCACGAGAAGGCTATAGGTATTTCATCACTTTCACGGACGATTTGAGTAGATATGGCTATGTCTACTTAATGAAGCACAAAAGTGAATCCTTTGAGAAATTCAAGGAATACCAAAATAGGGTACAGAACCTATTAGGTAGAAAGATTAAAACACTGCGTTCGGATCGTGGTGGCGAGTATCTTTCTCACGAGTTTGATCAACACCTAAAGGACCGTGGGATTGCCCTACGCTTAACTCCACCGGAACACCTCGGTTGAATGGTGTGTCCGAACGGAGAAATCGAACACTACTTGATATGGTTCGATCCATGATGAGTCACACGGTTTTACCTGATTCATTATGGGGTTATGCTCTCTTGTCAGCCGCTCTAATACTTAACCGAAGTCCGTCTAAAGCTGTTGACAAGACTCCATATGAACTATGGAAGGGAACGGTCCCTAACTTGTCCTTTATACGGGTTTGGGGCTGCGAGGCTTATGTCAAGTGGAGACACGAAGATAAGCTCGGCCCGCGATCGGTCAAGACATACTTTATAGGTTATCCTAAAGGATCACGTGGTCATTACTTCTATTCGCCAACCGAACAACGTGTTTTTGTTGCGGCTAGTGCGACATTCTTAGAGAAGGAATTTCTCGAGAGTGCAAAGAGTGATAGAACCTTCGACCTGTCGGAGATTCCAAAACCAAACACCGAGCAACCATTGGAGGAACCTGTTCCTTCAATCCCGCTGAATATTCCCGAGGAACCTAGGAGGTCGGGAAGAGTCTCTATTCCTCCGGACAGATACATTGGTATGGTCGAGGAACATGATATAGATGACGTTCTACTCTTAACGAGTAGTGAACCCGCAACCTATAAAGGTGCCATGACAAGTTCTGACTCAAAGCTATGGCTTGAGGCCATGCAATCCGAGATGGACTCCATGTATGAGAACAACGTGTGGGATCTTGTTGACTTACCTGCTAAGGTTCGTCCCCTTCAATGCAAATGGCTTTACAAGATAAAGCATTCTGTGGAAGGTCAGCAAGATATCTACAAAGCACGACTAGTTGCAAAAGGTTTCACCCAAGTGCCAGGTTTGCACTACGATGAGATTTTTGCACCCGTAGTTATGCTGCGTTCCATTCGGATTATCTTAGCGATCGCTGTTTTTCATGACTATGAAATTTGGCAAATGGATGTGAAAACCGCCTTCTTAAACGGCTTTTTGGAGGAAGAGTTGTACATGGTACAACCCGAAGGTTTCATCGATCCTGAACATCCTAAGAAAGTATGCAAGCTTAAGCGTTCCATTTATGGACTTAAGCAAGCATCACGGAGTTGGAATCATCGCTTCGACCAAGTGATAAAAGAAAATGGATTTACTCGATCGGTCGAGGAACCATGTCTATATATCAAGTCGAGTGGGAGCAAGATTGTCTTCCTAATATTGTATGTTGACGACATACTCCCGATTGGGAATGACATACCTCTCTTAACTTCGGTGAAAGTATGGTTGAAGAACCATTTCCGGATGAAAGATCTGGGAGAGGCACAAAGAATTCTAGGCATCCGCATCTATCGAGATAGATCACGACGGATGTTATCTCTCGATCGAGTCTTACATAGACAAAGTCCTAGAGAGATTCAAAGATGACTAACTCCAAGAAGGGGTTTCTTCCTATGGCTCCAGGGGTGCATTTGAGCAAGTCTCAGGCACCAGAGACACCGGAAGAGAAAGAGCGCATGACACGGATTCCTTATGCTTCGGCTATAGGATCAATCATGTATGCCATGATATGCACACGTCCGGACGTGGCATATGCATTGAGTATGACAAGTCGATTCCAACAAAGAACCAGGTGAACCACATTGGCTGGTCACAAGAACATTCTTAAGTACCTCCGGAGGACTAAAGATTGGGCATTGACTTATGGAGGCTCCCAAACGCTATGCGCAACCTAAGTTCTGCAGATGCTAGCTTCCAAACGGATCGTGATGACTCGAAATCTCGGTCGGATTCGTTTTACTCTCAATGGCGCTGCATCACCGGAAGAGTTCGAAACAAATCCGTTACAAAGAGATTCTACGATCGAGTCCGAGTACTATGCCGCGTCTGAAGTTACAAAGGAAGCGATATGGATGCGTCAATTCTTACATGGACTATCCGTAGTGCCTAGTTCGAATGACCCGATCACCATCTATTGCGACAATAGTGGTGCCATCTTCCAAGCTAAGGAGCCTAAGTCTAGCAACAAGTCTAGACATGTACAACGGAATGCTCATCTAATCCGGATTACGTGGAGCAAAAGACAGAGTGATAGAAAAGATTGCTGAGATGACAACATAGCAGATCCTCTCACTAAAGCATTACGACAAGATAAGCATGAAGGGCACGTTAATTCCATGGGAATCAAACGTGTTCCTAAGTTGTAGTACTCTTTTATGGATCAGATTCATTCTCCTTTGTACTCTATACGACATCATCGTTTTGATATTTTATATATATATATATTTTGTTTTTCATGTGGAATTGTACGACGATTTTGAACACCACAAAGTGAACTGAACAAACATCATATATTGTTAGTCCTTAATTGCCCACATGAGCTGATAACTCTGGCAATTATTTTGTGACGTTGGTTGATGGTGGGTTCAACGAGCCATAAGTCAACCGGTTGACTGACCAATCACAGAGGCGATTTATACGGATATTTCGTAGGACACCATTGTGACATCGACGTGGAGTCCTAAATGTTTTATAACATTCGTTGCCCGGTCGTGGATAGGACTTCCATGGTGATCCTTAGAGTCGAATCTCTTGACTATCGAATGTCTCTTGAGACTACGGCAGATTTTGGGTGACTTTGGTTTCTTTCTCACGGTCATCCGTAACAGGGGGCCAAGTAGATTTTTTCTGGTCATTTCATGTCGTGCTTAGATCGGAAGGAGTCGAGTTGAAGGAAATATTCAGCCTTTATCGTGCTCGATATTTCTCGGGGCCACTCGAGGAGTCAGAATCGAAATGCATGGCCATGCTCGGATACGGATTCGTTTTATCGGTTAAGTTACTCTCTAGTCGGGGAAACCACTCTAGATACGGATCGATTGTAAAATACGACCTTTGCGGATCCGGATCTGCAAATTGTTTTACATTGAGTGGGAGAAATTTTTAAATGAATATGAGAATCGGTTATCGCACATACACTTGTACGGACAAGTGGGAGTTTGTTGGAGCTTGTGTCCTCCAGTTAGTGCGGATAACGTCATTGCACATGCACTTGTACGGACAAGTGGGAGCTTGTTGGGGTTGGTGTCCTTAACAATTAGTGCAAGGACTTATAAACCTCTAAAAGGATCAAAGGGCATACTTTGGTATTATTATCATTTGATCCACGTTTATCAATAACGGTTGGCTTGCTAGATAAGTTTGACGTTATTGTCATACAGATGGCGGTGATCAACTGGTCCCTAAAAGTCACACCTATAGGATACGTTCGAGAGATGTGACGGTATGAAAATACTGTCATGTAGATGCCAAAATTGACTAACCAGTTAGTCCGAGTTATTTGACTAGTAATTAGTCAAATGTGTGATGTTGAGATATTATATTTAATACGGATTAAATATCATGGGCTATAAGGCGAATTAACTATTAATTCGTAAAATTAAATATAAACGATTTATATTTAATTAAATGTATATTGAATATAATTATACAATATCGCTTTTTGTCGGACACGAATTAATAATTCAAATAACCCGTATTATTAGCCGATGCCTTAATTTCCGATAACCGATAACAGTTTATAATATAAACCCGTCATATACATTTTAGCATTTGCGAATGGACCTCGAGCTAAAATTAAGAGGAAGTGGAAGCCCACTTCCCCATGCATGCACTCGGTCCGGCCGAACCAAACAAAAGGAGAGACTCCCTCTCCTTTTGACCTAGACAATTTCATTTGCAGAAAAACTAGGGTTTTGAAGAGCATTCTCCTCTGAAAACCTGAGATCTCTCATCTCGACAAAACTCACATCAGTTCTCCCTATATTGCAAGGCAATCGGAGAACACTGTTCTAGCACAAGGGCATATCTCGGACAAAGTCTTGGGTGTAACGATTAGGAGGAAATCTGCTTTGATTTCTGTTCTTTACGCCGCAATTTAAAGGACCCGAGGTTATTTCTATACATTAATCATTTCATTGTGTTTATCGTTTTATGACTATAAATTGCATGTCTAAATTTACGTTATAGTCCTGCAATTAAAGGGTAGTATACGGATATTAACCCACAAAGACATCCTTTGTGCCGACAACGAAGCATGGGACCTGTACTTCAATGGTGCATCAAATCGGAGAGGCTTCGGGGTAGGAATCCTTCTAATATCACCAGAAGGGGGACATGTTCCGGTCTTAGTCAAACTAGACTTCGCCGTCACCAACAATGCCGCCGAATACGAAGCACGCCTCATCGCCCTACAAGCACCCATAACACTTGGCATCAAGAGGTTGAGAGTCCACGGCGATTCCTCACTCATCATCAATCAAGTGTCCGGATCATGGAAAATCCATAGCGACAGCCTAGCATCATACCAAGGAAAAATTTACCAGGAAGCCGAATTCTTCGACCAAATCGACTACTTCCACTTGCCAGGGGAAGAAAACCAATTCGTTGATTCCCTTGCAAAACTTGCCACACTCGACAACATAACTGACGACGTGACATACATGCCCTTGTGTGTCGAAAGAAGGAGAAACTATACAAAAGAACACCCTAGGGGATCCTTCTCCTTTGCATTGACCACAACAAAGCCAATAAAGTCATGAAAGAGGTTCACGACGAAGAATGTGGCCCTCACATGAGCGCGGTTATGCTAGCTCTAAAAATCATGCGGTTAGGCTACTACTGGATCACCATGGAAGCCCATTGTAAAAACTACGTCAAACATTGCCACAATTGCCAAATCTTCGCCAACATACAACACATACCACTTTCCCTTTTATACACCATTCCATCACCCTGGCCTTTCTCGACCTGGGGCATGGACATCATCACCAAATTCAATCCGATAGGAACCAAAGGACATTGCTTTGTCCTCGTCGCAATCGACTACTTTACCAAATGGGTAGAAGAAAAATCCTATGCAGTCTTGACCACCAAACAAGTGGCCAAGTTCATCCTAGACAACATCATCTGCAGATATGGGGTACCCCATAAAATCATCAGCGTCTAAGGCTCCCACTTCCAGGCCGAAACGTAAGCATTGTTGGACAAATATAAAATCAAATGACATCGTTCATCCCCCTATAGTCCCCAAACAAACGGAGCGGTAGAGGCAGCAAAAAAGACACTAGTCACTATCATAAAAAAAGATGCAGGATAATTATCGCGATTGGCCCCAGCAAACTCCCATCCGTACTCTAGGGATAGCGAACCTCCATTCAAACACCAACAGAAGCAACACCCATCTACCTAGCATACGATATGGAGGCAATACAACCAGTGGAGTTGGAAGTCCCACCTCTATGCATCCTACTAGAACGTTAAGTCCCTGAGGCGGAATGGACCCGTCGAAGGTTTGAGCAACTAACCCTACCAGATGAACGGTGACTCAACGCCTTGCACAACGTCCAGCTAAATCAACGAAGTATACAACGGGCATAAAACCTAAAAAATCAAACCTAGAAACATCTAATAAGGCGACATGGTCCTCAAGTCTGTTCGAGCACTGGTACCCGTCGATCCGAGAGGGAAACTCAAACCCAATTGGGCCAGGCCATGCTTGGTCAAGAAAATCCTTTCGGGGGGCGCACTGAGATTGAGTGACCTAGACGGGGAAGACTTCACAAATCCCACCAACCTAGACCAACTCAAGAAATACTACCCTTGAACCTTAGCAATAGCAACAAATTGTTGGGGTAAGTGTTCCCGACAATAATGCGATCACAATTGTCGATCATATTGATCACATATTTAAATCTCATATCAAGAATACGAAAGGGATGATACATAACATATATAGTCAACTGGTCCACACATATCGGTAATGATTCGCTTGCTAGAGTTTGACATTACTGTCGTGCGGCGGTGGTGATCATTGATCCCCCTTGAGGTCACACCTAAAGGACGATTCCTTAATTGAAAAAGGTTAATCAATTGTATGTCGATACAGATTAATTAATTCCTTAAAATTGACAAATTATTATCATAAGAGAGAAAATGACATCTTATTATAATGTGATTAAATAAGATTTTATGTAGTAATTTAAGAAGTTATATTACTAAAATTAATCGGTGTTTGCGAAACACGCGAGATGAGAATGATAAGTTAGTTATAATTACAAGATGTTGTGAATTATACTAACTAATATTTAAATGACCATTTTATGAGAAAGTAATTTTGAATTACTAGTCAATTTGTTAAATGTGATTTATTTAATTTGTAAATGATATTTAATTTGTTAAATATGCATTTTTAATTAAAACATGACATAAGACATGTCACATGTCACATGACATACAATTGTACAATTGACAAAAATAAAATGGACTCCATATTACACATCAAAACCGAAATTGGTGGGCAAATTTTAGAAGTTTTGTCTTATTCATTTGTCTTATTCATTTGTCTATGACACTTGATAGTGACATGACTATGGACAAAGTCTTACACAATTTGTCTTGTGAAGACAAAAAAGGAAAAAGAAAAATGGTCCATAACCACTTAATCCCACCGGTTTTTGGAGAGAAATATAGAGAGATTTTTCTCCATAATTCATTCTCTCATGTTTTATGAGAACCCAACAACCTTCTCTCTCTTGTTCTTCATAAAATCAAGTTTTATGAATCAAATTTGTACAAATCAAACACTAATAATACTAGTAGTAGTATATGAGTATTAGTAGTCGATTTTAAGGTAAACCACATTACAAATATCTAGTACATGTTAGTTTGTGGGATTTTGGGATAGTCTTGGGTGCTACTTATTGGAGAGCTTCTATTTTGAAGTCATGGATATTCATCCATTATTGGAAAGCTCAAGAACTAACAAGAAGGAGATCTTGTTGGTGCCCATAAAACCGAAATCATATAGTAAGAACAATGATTTCTTCTCTTATCTTATTTATGTTTGCATGCATAAGATCTAAATTAATTTTATGACTAAATTAATTGAAACATATATGACTATGTCGAAATAATGAGACATAGATTTCTAACAAGCGGTATCAAGAGCCTTAGGTTGTTTGCGTGCAAATCGGTTTATAGTTTTTCCGAGTTATATGATTAACATACAAAACTAATTAATTTGGTTTTATGAAGATAAACCTTAAAATAAATTTTCATGTTTAAAGTTTCTGTTCCTAATATTTATTTAGGATATTTTGGTTTATTTATGGATTTTTATTGTTCATTTTATATATTATTGGCATTAAAATGTGATTTTTATGATAAAAATGTCATTTTTGGACGAAAATTAGCTAAACTTTGAATTTTCCAGTGGTTTTTGGATATGTTTTCACCTATATTATCTACTGATGGCCTGTAAATTTTCATAATAATATGAGTTGTTATGCTCGAAATATGGATTTTTCATGATAAAATCGTATTTAAATGAGAAAATAGGTTAATATGAGTTATATTTCGAATCTGGTCATAGAAATTTAGTATGTTGTCAAATGAAATTTTACAATATGTGTGTAAAAGTTTTGGTTATAATGATGTCTTATGCAGGATTTATGAATTTTTGATGAAAAATCACATAAATAGTGACTTTAATTAGTAAAAATTGCTAAAACATACTTCATGACTAAGGAAAAACGTCACATGTTGAATTTTATCACCTATTTCAGATCTAAAATTGAAAAGTTGATAAAAGTAATTTTTCTCATATTTTTATGGTAATAATTAATAAATCTGATAAACCGCAACATTGTTTTTCTCGATAAATTTCAAAAATATTAACCTAAGTTTTTGAATATTATGAGTGTCATGGTATTTTTTCAGAATATTCATGAGTTTAAAATTTTGAATTTTGAATTTATTTGAAATTTATTTGATTTATTTGAAGTTTATGGCATTATATTGTAATTTTAAGTCCTTTTATGAAAAATATTAAGAAATATAAGTTAATTATTGTCAATATGTTAGTAGAGACTAATTTTGAGTCCTATGATGGTTAGGGTAATTAACAAGTACATAAATATGATTTTATGTAATTATTGTGATTTTTAAAAGGTTAAATCACGCAAATCCGTAAAAACCGATTAATATACGATATTGGCTCTTTAAAGGCAATTTAGCATAAAATTGGGCATGTTCATACATATTATAATGCTGCATTTTATTTATGATTGTCATAATTTTATTTTATGTAATTTTTGAATTATGTAATTTTACTTAGTATGGCCTTAGTTTTTAATTGTTATTACCCGAAATGTATGGGAATATCGATTCGGTTGTAATTTATTGTGATCTCGTATCACCGTTTTGTAATTTAATAGATTTATTTATTTTAATTACAAATGTATAATAGGAAATTATGTAATTTGTTATGTAATTTATTTATTCCGGAGATCCTTGAAGACGGTGCCACTCGAGAAGGCGATCCATTAAAGACGGTGTTGCCTTGATATGCGTGCCAAGACCGAAGTTCAAGGGATCAAAGGAGTTGGTTTCCAAATTTGTAATAGTTAAATTAGATTTACTATTTTAGGAAGGCCATACTAGGATTTTTATTATGCTTTGCATTTTATTTATATGTTGCATGAATCGCTAAATCGCCATAACTAAACCATGCATTATCATTTTTATCGAGTTTATCGACCATGTCAATAACAATTATCGTAGTTCACCGCTTTAGTTCACTTAAAAAGTGATAGAAAATAAATTGACATGACCTCTCGCTAAAACAAACAATTGAGACTTAGCCTTACCAAAAAGTAGAAACCATGAAAACTTATTTCGTGAGGGAGTGCACTCGGCCACACCGGGGTACAAACCTTGTTACGTAGGGGAAGTGGGTGATAAATGTCTATCCACCGAATTCATGTTGATGAGGGTTTCATCGGCCACACCGTGCCCAAGTTAATGTGGGTTTGGATCATGGACACATTTATTCGAAATTTGGATTGAGCTCAACGGAAGTATTCGTGACCGTAGTCGCATGTGTTCCGGGCTAAAGATAAATATTAATGTAATTTATCGACCAAGAGTTCTAAAAGTAGAATCGATTAAAGAGTTAATCCACCGAGTTATATTGATAAGGGATTCATCGGCCACACCGTGCCCAAGTTAATATGAATTTGGATCTTGGAATCATTTATCATAGTTGGGTAGAGGTCACTATGTAAATGCTTTACTAGTTATTTACAAGTATTAATAAAACGATAAATGTTAAGTTTTCCACTATTCCGTTATGATATTGTTCTATTTCTTTACCGCAATTCATATACGATATCATTTCGATTTTTGATTCAAATCTCCATTAAAACATCGTAACTAAAGACAAATTTGAATTTTCTTCTAAAAAACTCGTATTATCCATTGTAAGGATCTCTTGTGAAGAGTATAGATAAAATTTATTCGTGATCAAAAGGGTTTTTGATTCTTGACTAACATATCTACTTACAATGAATTGTTTCTCATATGCTTAATTGAGTTAAGTAATTTAAAATGCTATATCATTTTGGTAACTAGATTTGTTGGAAATCAAAATTGACCAAAATACCGCAACCACTTCAATGAAAGTTTTAAGACTAAACGAACGAATGAAGAGTAGTCTTCATGAAATTCAAATTTTGCTTCTCTAAGCAAAGACTCATTGAAATGAGTGGGAGCATTCTCTTAAACCGTTAAGAAAAGGATAAGGTTCTAAGAAGTAAAATTAGAATGGAATTGATACAAGGCAATGCTAAAAGTAACGTTATTGAGAATAACAATACTAAACCTATCAATCCCGACAGATAAAGTTTCCATTGTCTTAAATGTTGGACACTAGAAAAGAAACTACCCCAAATTATTGAAGAATCAACAAGTTAGTTGTGGGACATCTAATGGGACCTTCTTCTTTAAATGTTTATTCAATTAACATAAGTTTTGCTAGTACCATTTCGTCAATATTAGAAACCGATGGTGGTTTTCATCATTTTATGTGATACATAGGATGATTAGAATATGACGACTAGCATCAAATAATATCGAGAGATATAGTCATTGTGTACTCAATTTAGTTTAGGGTTTATAGTTATACTTAATTATGACTATTAAGTGCATAAACTCTAAATAAGAATATGAACTTGTTAAGATACAAAAGAGGTTTCACTTTTGTGACCCTATAAACCATGATTTGATGTATGGCTAGCCCATTATCAAGGTGATTATATTCTCAACCAAACTAGAATGATACATCATGAAGATGATGCAAGACTCAAATTGGTAACCCAAGATTAAACCTTAGATTCTGGAATGATGAACGCAAAGAGTTATCGAGTACTCTTGAAACCATTAGATCTTATGGTATATGCGTACCTTGTATTCAAAACAAGATGTCTCGTGCCCTTTTTTGGTTGAAATGGAGATCGAAGTTGAAAATCATTGATCCAAAATAGGTTGATCATTTTCTTTTACCAACGATTTAAGTTGACGCTAATGTGTTTACTTAATAAGGTAAATAGAGAAATCCTTGAAGAAATTCAATGAGTTCAAAGAATCACGATTTAGTCGTGATGTGATTATCAAAGTGAAGACTTTGATATAAGCCAAAGGAAATGTGATATAGTATCACAAATTAATCTCTCTTAGCACGCATTATGGGATAATGTGTGGTTGGATAAAGAAATCAAACGCTATTCAATATGGTTTGGACTTCAATCAAGTTACTTTGAGTTACTTGATCCTCTTTGGGGTTTTATCATTTTGTCTAAATTATTTTTCCACTAAATCTAAAACGAATCATATGAGATATGAATTGGTAGGGTACCATGTTTGTAAGTTTTCAAAAAAAAAAACAAATGCTCATTTTTCTTTACTATAATCACGAGTACAATGGGATCGTGGCTCGTGAAGCTGTCTTTCTAAAATACAAGTTTATTTCTAGAAGACAGAGTGGGAGAAATTATTCAAGAGCCACAAAGAATGTTACGTCGCAAGAAACTAGTCTTTCCTGGCTACATGAGACATTTTGTGTAAAACGTTGTTTCTTCAAAACCTAGGAGGTTAAATTCATCACTTATTGAAGATGATGAATCCATGTTACTTTTAAGAAAGTAAAGAGCTTACAACTTACAAAGAAATTGTTTGATTCAAGTTACTTCTGGAAAGTAATGAACATATGGCTTACATGAGAGTGTTTAAGTCACAACTCAATACAAGGCTTAGAGCCATGAAAATCCGAAATTAATTCCAAGTGAATGGTTAGATATCAAAGCTTGATTGGTGGCAAAGGGTTTTGCACTAGTTGAAATGCTTAAGTCTATTTGGATCTTTTAGGGATTGTGTTTCATACATTATGATGATATACATATAGCGAGTGAATCTAAAACCCACTTCTTCAATTAGAAGGAATGTATTCAATACATGTCTTGAGTTTTGTAGATTCTTGCCATCCTAAGTTAATGTGAAACTAATAGAGGGTCTTGAGTAGGACATCAATGAGTTGGAATCAATGATTTGATCATGGTATGAAAATTTTCCCGATAAGTCGAGAAGTTGTGTTTATACATGAAGTTTAGTGGGAGTTACGGAAATTTTAGTAGTCTTATATGTGGATGACATATTGATCATTGCGAATGATTTAAGACTTTGGAGAAATATAGTACATCTTTAATATCCGGATTTTTGGAGATAAATCCGCATGATATTAGCTTCAAATAAGGAGTCTTATGTTGATAAGATTCTTGACTAGTTCAATCGAATTGAACATATTTGATTGATTCCATTTGCTTCCGCTGCCGAATCAATTAAATAGGAAATGATGTATAACACTTCATATACTTTGAGTATGATGAATTGTTTCAAATCGAATTTAAGTAATAGTTACCAAGTAAGCCATAAAGATTACCCTTAAGTGCTTGCAGAAGCATTAAGGATGTAATGCAAAGTGTTTTTGAAGCAATTTTGTGTAAGGGTGTTATACAAATGACAATTGACAATTGAGATTGTGCATGGTTTCTGACAAAACTATAATCAAAACACATTAGGATGGTTAAGATACCATTGTGGCTATGTTATCTAAGAAATAGATTTTCTAGAATCATTCTAGGCAATAAAGAACAATCAGAAATATTTACAACGGAAATTGAGTACACTTGCAATCATGAGATGTGCAAGAAGGATGAGTCCCGCACACTGTGAAAACAGTGGGAGCTATTCTAAGGCTAGAGGGCCTATGTCTTGATTGGATCTCGACACGTACTCAAAAAGTTTTGTAATGCAAATGTATACATTACAAAAAAAAAGAGTATATAGTAAGGTTAAGTAAGGTACAAGAAGTTTATAAAACCTACTAACCAAAGCCTTCTCATAGGCTTAACATGATAAGTCATGACATTTCAATTGAATTGAGATGAACAACTACATACAAGATCAAATTAGATTATAGAATATGGAATAATAATCAGGCATTGACTATTCATATGTGATAATCGCATTTGTCGTTCGAGTTTTATTTTAAAACTCTTTTATTATACTTTGTTACATCCAAACGGGTTGTATGACGATATTGAACCACGTTAAAGTGAACCCGGATTAACATAGTATTCTCCCATAGTCACTTGTATGAGGTGACGTCTCGAAGTGACTAGAGTGTGATGCGATTGATGGCAAGTTAAGTGCCATACAGTCATGTGAGATGACTAGTCGATCACATAGGCAGACTGTTAGGAACACTTTGTCGGGCAGTGACCGCTTATAGAGTTCTGGAAAATTTATATAGGCTGGTCGTGGCGAGAGCTACTATAGTATTCTAATGAGTCGATTCTTTTGACTAAAGACTGTTTGCCTAAGATGGCACAATTTCAGATTAGCTTTGATTTATGTTACTACGACCTTCATAAATGGGGTCAAATGGGCATATTTTGGGTTATGATGGTTGTGGCTAGTCGAAGGGAATAGTGCGATAGGAATTGTCCACCCCCTTGTCAAGGTTAAAACAATATCTCAGGGCCACTCGAGGAGTAATGAACTGGAAAAGCGTGGCCACGCTCGGAAGGTTTCTATGGTAGAAAATTCCGGTCAATCAGTTATTCTCCAGATCGAGGAAACCACTCTCGATATGATCACTTGCAAGTACGACCCGAAAGACACCTTGCATTGAGTGGGAGATAGTAATAGGACAAGAGAATTGGTGACGCACACTTGTCGAGGACAAGTGGGAGATTGTTGGAGTAAGTGTCCCTGACAATAATGCGATCACAATTGTCGATCATATTGATCACATATTTAAATCTCATATCAAGAATACGAAAGGGATGATACATAACATATATAGTCAACTGGTCCACACATATCGGTAATGATTGGCTGGCTAGAGTTTGACATTACTATCGTGCGACGGTGGTGATCAGTTGATCCCTTGAGGTCACAACTAAAGGACGATTCCCTTAATTGAAAAAGGTTAATCAATTGTATGTCGATATAGATTAATTAATTCCTTAAAATAAACAAATTATTATCATAAGAGAGAAAATGACATCTTATTATAATGTGATTAAATAAGATTTTATTTAGTAATTTAAGAAGTTATATTACTAAAATTAATCGGTATTTGCGAAACACGCGGGATGAGAATGATAAGTTAGTTATAATTACAAGATGTTGTGAATTATACTAACTAGTATTTAAATGACCATTTTATGAGAAAGTAATTTTGAATTACTAGTCAACTTGTTAAATGTGATTTATTTAATTTGTAAATGATATTTAATTTGTTAAATATGCATTTTAAATTAAAACATGACATAAGACATGTCACATGTCACATGACATACAATTGTACAATTGACAAAAATAAAATGGACTCCATATTACACATTAAAACAGAAATTGGTGGGCAAATTTTAAACTTTTGTCTTATTCATTTCTCTTATTCATTTGTCTATGACACTTGATAGTGACATGACTATGGACAAAGTCTTACACAATTTGTCTTGTGAAGACAAAAAGGAAAAAGAAAAATGCTGCATCGATCAAGTCTGAATCGACCCTTTACTTAAACGGACAAGTTGGGAGCCTCATTTTCGTTGAAGACAACATCAAGCACCTCAACTACGAGGACTTCATAAGCATTTCTCTTAAAGATAACCTGTTCGACCCTACTGCCTTGATCTCTGATTCTAACCTAAAGAAAGCTATCTAAGGCTGGAGGAAGACTTTGAAGTGGACCGATCGTCAAGGCCGCGTTCTCAAGATCACAACTGGAGAAGGCCCCATGTTCAAGGAGGGAAGTGAAGACAAGACTGAGTCTGAGTCTGAGTTTGATAAAAATTCTGAGTCGGAGTCTGTCTTATGCCCTAACACTCCTGACACCCCTGTTAAAGTCCCTTTTCCACTATTTCATCACAAGGTTGGGGCTGTCTCAGAGGCTGAGTCAACTAAAGCCACCCCTACGCCCACAGAAGTTAGCAACCTGGAGCTTGTCCCAAGGGCCACCTCTTCTACCGCATTACCTCTGACTCCCCTTAAGATGTCTGTCTTATCCGAGCTTTTTGCTCAGATCGACTTAATGAATGCTAAGTTTGCTTATGACTTGTCTCAATTCAACTGCAATTCAATTCTGAACGAATATGGGGAATTTGACTTGAGTGACTACCCACCTCACCTAGCCAAAGAACTCGACAAACGCAAACATAGAACACCTATCATTGAGGAGATCGAACCCATCAACATAGGGACCAACAATGCACCTCAAGAACTTAGGATAAGGACCACCCTTGACCCTTGGAAAGACAACAATTCATCAAACTCTTGCACGAATACAAGGAAGTATTCACATGGTCCTGCAAAGACATGCTTGGGATCGACAGAGAGATTGCAGAGTACAAGATACCCATTAAGCCCGAAGCTAAACACGTTAAGCAAAATTTGTGCCGCATGTGCTCTAAGTGGGCCCTGAAAAATCAAGGAAGAAGGAGACAAGTAATTCAAAGCCGGATTCATAAAAGTTTCCGAATAGTCTGACTGGGCGACTAACATAGTCCCCGTACCTAAGAAAGATAGGAGAATTCGGGTTTGCATCAACTTTAGGGACCTGAACAAGGCAAGTCCAAAAGACGACTTCCCTCTGCCACACGTTGACATCTTAGTAGACAACACCGCTGAGCACGCTCTATTATCATTCACCTACTGGGTACCATCAAATCAAAATGGCTGAAGAAGACATGCCCAAAACTGCATTCACTACGTAGTGGGGCACATATTGCTACACTGTCATGCCCTTCGGCCTATTCAACGCCGGAGCAACCTATCAAGAAACCCCACTCTCCTACACGACAAGATGCAGAAGGAAGTGAAGGTATACGTCGATAACATGATCGTCAAATCAAAAGAGCGAGACGACCACATCAATGCCCTTCGAAAATTATTCTCTCGCTTCAAAAATACAACATGAGACTAAATCCTCAAAAGTGTGCATTCGGGGTCACCTCCGGAAAACTCCTTGGACACGTTGTTAGCAAAAGAGGCATTGAAATCGATCCCACCAAAATCAAAGCTCTCCAACAAATGCCTCGGAATAAGAACGAGAAGGAGATTCGGGGATTTTTCGGTCAATTCAAATACATCAGCCGCTTTATAGCCAAACTCATTATAATTTGCGAACCTATCTTCAAGAAGCTCCGCGCCACTGATCACACCGATTGGGACAATGATTAACAAAAAGCCTTCGACAGGATACAGGAAATCCTATCCAAACCTCCTGTCCTTATACAACCTAAGCAGGGAATTCCCTTATCCCTATACCTGCCGTCACCGACACGGCCATGGGAGCAATGCTAGAACAAAGATTCGACGGCGAAGAGCGAGCCATCTATTACATCAACAAAAAGTTCATCGAATACGGAACCAATTACACCCAACTGGAGAAGACATGTCTCGCCCTAGTTTGGTCAACAAAGAAGCTACGATATTATATGCTCAGCTACACGGTTCACATCTACTCCAGAATAGACCCCGTCAAATACATCTTCTAAAAGCACATGCTAAACGGAAGGTTGTCCAAGTAGATTCTCATGCTATCCGAATTTGACCTCAAATTCGTACCCGTCAAGGTTATCATGAGAAGGGCGGTCGCCGATTTCCTAGCTGAAAATTCCGTCAACGATGATCCAACGACCGACACATGGTCACTCCCTGACGAAGACATCCTTTGTGCCGACAACGAAGCATGGGACCTGTACTTCAATGGTGCATCAAACCGGAAAGGCTTCGGGGTAGGAATCCTTCTAATATCACCAGAAGGGGGACATGTTCCGGTCTTAGTCAAACTAGACTTCGCCGTCACCAACAATGCCGCCGAATACGAAGCACGCCTCATCGCCCTACAAGCAGCCATAACACTTGGCGTCAAGAGGTTGAGAGTCCACGGCGATTCCTCACTCATCATCAATCAAGTGTCTGGATCATGGAAAATCCATAGCGACAGCCTAGCATCATACCAAGGAAAAATTTACCAGGAAGCCGAATTCTTCGACCAAATTGACTACTTCCACTTGCCAGGGGAAGAAAACCAATTCGTTGATTCCCTAGCAAAACTTGCCACACTCGTCAACATAACTGACGACGTGACATACATGCCCTTGTGTGTCGAAAGAAGGAGAAACTATACAAAAGAACACCCTAGGGGATCCTTCTCCTTTGCATTGACCACAACAAAGCCAATAAAGTCATGAAAGAGGTTCACGACGAAGAATGTGGCCCTCACATGAGCGCAGTTATGCTAGCTCTAAAAATCATGCGGTTAGGCTACTACTGGATCACCATGGAAGCCCATTGTAAAAACTACGTCAAACATTGCCACAATTGCTAAATCTTCGCCAACATACAACACATACCACTTTCCCTTTTATACACCATTCCATCACCCTGGCCTTTCTCGACCTGGGGCATGGACATCATCACCAAATTCAATCCGATAGGAACCAAAGGACATTGCTTTGTCCTCGTCGCAATCGACTACTTTACCAAATGGGTAGAAGAAAAATCCTATGCAGTCTTGACCGCCAAACAAGTGGCCAAGTTCATCCTAGACAACATCATCTGCAGATATGGGGTACCCCATAAAATCATCAGCGACTAAGGCTCCCACTTCCAGGCCGAAACGTAAGCATTGTTGGACAAATATAAAATCAAATGACATCGTTCACCCCCCTATAGTCCCCAAACAAACGGAGCGGTAGAGGCAGCAAAAAAGACACTAGTCACCATCATAAAAAAAGATGCGGGATAATTACCGCGATTGGCCCTAGCAAACTCCCATCCGTACTCTAGGGATAGCGAACCTCCATTCAAACACCAACAGAAGCAACACCCATCTACCTAGCATACGATATGGAGGCAATACAACCAGTGGAGTTGGAAGTCCCACCTCTACGCATCCTACTAGAACGTTAAGTCCCTGAGGCGGAATGGACCCGTCGAAGGTTTGAGCAACTAACCCTACTAGATGAACGGTGACTCAACGCCTTGCACAACGTCCAGCTAAATCAACGAAGTATACAACGGGCATAAAACCTAAAAAATCAAACCTAGAAACATCTAATAAGGCGACATGGTCCTCAAGTCTGTTCGAGCACTATTACCCATCGATCCGAGAGGGAAACTCAAACCCAATTGGGCCAGGCCATGCCTGGTCAAGAAAATCCTTTCGGGGGGCGCATTGAGATTGAGTGACCTAGACGGGGAAGACTTCACAAATCCCACTAACCTAGACCAACTCAAGAAATACTACCCTTGAACCTTAGCAATAACAACAAATTGTTGGAGTAAGTGTTCCCGACAATAATGCGATCACAATTGTCGATCATATTGATCACATATTTAAATCTCATATCAAGAATACGAAAGGGATGATACATAACATATATAGTCAACTGGTCCACACATATCGGTAATGATTCGCTGGTTAGAGTTTGACATTACTGTCGTGCGACGGTGGTGATCAGTTGATCCCTTGAGGTCACACCTAAAGGACGATTCCCTTAATTGAAAAAGGTTAATAAATTGTATGTCGATACAGATTAATTAATTCCTTAAAATTGACAAATTATTATCATAAGAGAGAAAATGACATCTTATTATAATGTGATTAAATAAGATTTTATGTAGTAATTTAAGAAGTTATATTACTAAAATTAATCGGTGTTTGCGAAACACGCGAGATGAGAATGATAAGTTAGTTATAATTACAAGATGTTGTGAATTATACTAACTAATATTTAAATGACCATTTTATGAGAAAGTAATTTTGAATTACTAGTCAATTTGTTAAATGTGATTTATTTAATTTGTAAATGATATTTAATTTGTTAAATATGCATTTTTAATTAAAACATGACATAAGACATGTCACATGTCACATGACATACAATTGTACAATTGACAAAAATAAAATGGACTCCATATTACACATCAAAACCGAAATTGGTGGGCAAATTTTAGAAGTTTTGTCTTATTCATTTGTCTATGACACTTGATAGTGACATGACTATGGACAAAGTCTTACACAATTTGTCTTGTGAAGACAAAAAAGGAAAAAGAAAAATGGTCCATAACCACTTAATCCCACCGGTTTTTGGAGAGAAATATAGAGAGATTTTTCTCCATAATTCATTCTCTCATGTTTTATGAGAACCCAACAACCTTCTCTCTCTTGTTCTTCATAAAATCAAGTTTTATGAATCAAATTTATACAAATCAAACACTAATAATACTAGTAGTAGTATATGAGTATTAGTAATCGATTTTAAGGTAAACCACATTACAAATATCTAGTACATGTTAGTTTGTGGGATTTTGGGATAGTCTTGGGTTCTACTTATTGGAGAGCTTCTATTTTGAAGTCATGGATGTTCATCCATTATTGGAAAGCTCAAGAACTAACAAGAAGGAGATCTTGTTGGTGCCCATAAAACCGAAATCATATAGTAAGAACAATGATTTCTTCTCATATCTTATTTATGTTTGCATACATAAGATCTAAATTAATTTTATGACTAAATTAATTGAAACATATATGAATATGTCGAAATAATGAGACATAGATTTCTAACACAAACAACCTTTCCCTAGTTTCAGAACTAATGACCGCAATCCCCTTTCAAGTCAATTCTTCAAAAGCTCTGATTTGAAATTGCATGTTTAATCGTGTCTAAGTTACGGCACCTTGCCATGTTTTCAGAAGCCTTTGATCTGTCAAAGGCACCATCCATTTGCACAAGCAATCAAAACAGTTGAACTACGAGCATTGTTTGATTTCACCTCTTAAGGTGAATACGTAAGCAGCCCTTTCTTACGTAAGAAGGATACAACCACAACACCCAAACAATAAATGCACACCCCAAATCAAACAAAACACTTGAACTACGAGCATGGTTTTATTTCACCTCTTCAGGTGAATACGTAGGCAATCCTTTCTAACACAAGAAGGATACAACCATCCCCACAAACAATAACCCATACAAACTTCAAAAAAAAAAACATCCCCTTTCCTCACAATAAAATAACAAAAAAAAGCCTTTCTCCCTTCCCACAAAAATCCCCTTCGCATGTGCAATGTTTAGGACAATTCAAACCGAATTACCTTTACAAGATGGATAGAGAAACAACAAATGTTCATAACATTTATTTTATCACAAGCAATCCTCTTATTTAATTAATAATAGGAAGGATTACAAACATGACAACAATAAAGCTAAACAAGTCCACGACTTGCCAAGCTAGGGTATCGACTAAGAGATTATACATAATAAAACAAACACACACAAACGCATAATACATAACTAATACAACATAATAAAAGCGCACACAAATGCTAATACGACATAATAATAAAGCGGGTAATGGAGGTCTTCATTCTTTTGTGGGAATTATCTGTCTGCTTCCCTTTTAATAATAAGGATTATAACGAAATTATAAAGATGAATACGAGTCATAAATGAAAATTACATAAACAAAATTGAAGAGGATGAAGAATCAACCTTCGGTCCTAGCAAATTCGGCCTAAGAACAATATCGCAATGATATTCGCCTATTAGTTGCACCCAAGATGCTCCGAGAAAGGCCCCTCAAATTGCTAGAATGAGATCCCCAATTTTATGTAAATATTAGGGTTTGTGTGTGTGATTTTTGATGAGAGAAATGATAGGAAAAATTAGGTTAGAAAATCAATCCCCTCCTCCCTCTTAAAACCGTGTAAAAAGAGTGTATTAGGGTTGAATTTTCTTTTCTATTTTTCGGCCCATATAACCGAAATAATAAGGAGGATTATCTCCTTATTTTCGGTTATTCCTTCTACCAAAATAAGATGATTAAATATACCTAATTTTTGGTAGTTTACAAATGTATATAAAGTGTATAAGTTATAAATTGTCATTTAATTTATTCCGTATAAATAAGTCTACCTACAACAGCTTGCAGTCGATTTATTAATATCGGTCTGTAATAATTTATAATGACAATCATGTATAATAAATAGTATAACTATAAATATCGCATATTTATAATTAGCTAATTAAACATAACCTGTGGGATTTATCTGTATGCATCCCTCTAAATTTAAGGACTATAACGAATTTATCATGATGAAAGCATGTCATAAATTAAATTGCATAAACAAAAGGGGGTAAAGAGATGACGAAATAACCTTCGGTCCTAGCTTATATGGCCTATGAACAATATCGCAATGATATTCTCCTATCAGTTGCACCCAAGATGATATGAGATATGCACTTGTTCTTTTGCTAGAATCGATCCTCAAATCAACAGATTAATTTTAGGTTTTTTGTGTTTTTCTGATGAGAGGAGGCAAGAATTGGGAAAAAGAATATTAGGTCAGAAAAATTCTCCCTTCTCCTCTTCTTATAACCGAAAAAGAGAAGTCCATAGGGAGATTTCTCATTTCCTAATTTCGGCCCATATACCGAGATAATAAGGAGTTTTAATTCCTTATTTTCGGTTTCCAAAAATGTATAAAATGTGTTAAATATAAATTGTCATCTAGTGAGGATCGATCCCACAACCTCTTGGTTTGAGTACCCTCACTATTACCACTATGACACATTCATCTTGTTGATTAAATATAACTGATTACATTTAAGTACGAATTAACAAATTAATTCGTCCAAGCTAACATTACATACATTTAATTAAATATAACTTATTATAATCAATTTACGAATTGACAGTTAATTCGTCTCAACTAATATTATTTAATCTTCATTAAATAATTGTCTCATCAACACATTTACTAACTGTTTAGTCATATAAGGCATCAATGTGATTACATTTCCATAACCACATCTCTCAAACACATCCTATAGGTGTGACCTTTAGGGACCAGTTGATCACCGCCATCTGTATGATAATAACGTCAAACTTTCTAGCAAGCCAACCGTTATTAGGTAATCGTTAATCAACTGATAAAATACGAAGTATACCCTTGTGAACCTGTAAGAGATTTAAAAATGTTATCACACTAATTTGTGGAGGACACAAGCTCCAACAAACTCTCACTTGTCCTCACAAGTGTATGTGCGATAACCGATTCTCATATCCTAAAATTTCTCCCACTCAATGTAAAACAATTTGCAACTCCGTATTCACAAAGGTCGTATTTTACAAGCGATCATTATCAAGAGTGGTTTCCACGACTAGAGAGTAACTTAACTGATAAACGAATCATCATTCGAGCATGGCCATGCATTTCAGTTACTACTCCTCGAGTGGCCCTGATAAATAACTATACCTGATAAAGGTTGGATATTTTCCTCAACTCGAATCCTACAGATCTAAGCACAGTATGAAATGACCCAGAAAAAATTTACTTAGCCTCCAGTTACGGCAGACCGTGAGAAAGAAACCAAAGTCACCCAAAAACTGCCTTAATCTCAAGAGACAGTCGATAGTCAAAAGAATCGACTCTAGGAACACAATGGATGCCCTATCCACGACCTGGCACCGAATGTTTTTAAACATTTAGGACTCCATTACGTTGTCACAAAAATTTGTCCTACGAGGTATCGTTATAATCTCGCATTTATGATCGATCAGTCAACAGTTTGACTTATGGCTCGTTGAACCCACCATCAATCGACTGCACAATATAATAGCCAGAGTTATCAGCTCTTGTAGGCGATTATGGACCAAGACAAAATATAATGTAATTTAGTTCACTTTGTGGCGTTCAAAGTTGTCAGTACAATCCACATGAAAAACAAAATATTATATTAATACGATGAAGTTATAAATAGTATATGAAAAAGATAATGTATCAAATTCATAATCAACTATTACAACTCAGGAACACGTTTTATTCTCATGGAAATAACGTGCCCTCCATGCTTATCATACTTCAATGGCTCAGTAGTAGAATCTGCTACAACTTCCTGTTTGGAACTATTCCAGCTGACCGCAGCACCATTAAGAGTACGAATGAATCTAGACTGAGATTTCTAATCATCTCGATCCGTTTGGAAGCTAGCATCTGCGTAACCGGTTGCGCATAGCTTAGTATCTCCTCCATAAGTCAATACCCAATCCTTAGTCCTCCGTAGGTACATGGATTCTTTTGCTACCGACTCGTCATACTTAATGCGTATGCCACGTCTGGACGTGTGCATATCATGGCATACAAGATTGATCCTATAACTGATGCATAAGGAACACGACTCATGCGTTCAACCCCTTCAGGCGTCGTGGGTGACTGAGACTTGCTCAACTACATCCCAGACGTCATTGGAAGGTTCCCCTTCTTAGAGTTGGTCATGCTGAACTTATCAAGAATCTTATCCAAATAAGACTCTTGACTAAGTGATAACATCCGTCGTGATCTATCTCGGTAGATAAGGATTCCCAATATTCATTGTGCCTCACCCAGATCTTTCATCTTGAAATGGTTCTTCAACCATTCTTTAACCGAAGATAGGAGAGGAATGTCATTCCCAATCAAGAGTATGTCATCTACATACAATATCAAGGATACAATCTTGCTCCCACTCGACTTTATATATAAGCATGGTTCTTCGACCGATCGAGTGAAACCATACTCTTTTATCACCTGGTCGAAACAATGATTCCAACTCCGAGAAGCTTGCTTAAGTCCATAAATGGAACGCTTAAGCTTGCATACTTTCTTAGGATGTTCAGGATCTATGAAACCTTCGGGTTGCACCATATACAACTCTTCCTCCAAATAACCATTTAAGAAGGCGATTTTCACATCCATTTAACAAATTTCATAATCATAAAATGCGGCAATCGCTAATATTATCCGAATGGAATGTAACATGACTACAGGTGCAAAAATTTTATCATAATGCAATCCGTGCACTTGAGTGAAACCTTTTGCCACAAGTCGTGCCTTATAGGTATCTGGTTGCGCGTCTACAGAACGCTTTATTTTGTAAAGCCATTTGCACTGTAGAGGTTTTACCTTATTAGGTAAATCAACTAGATCCCATACGTCATTCTCATACATAGAGACCATCTCGGATTGCATGGCTTCGAGCCATAGCTTTGAGTCGGAACAGGCCATAGCACCTTTATAGGTAGCGGGTTCATTACTCTCTAGGAGTAAAACGTCATTCTCCTCGACCATACCAATGTATCTGTCCGGAGAATTAAAGACTCTACCCGACCTCCTAGGTTCCTCAGGAATATTAACCGTATCATCAGTTGGAGGAACAACTTCCTCCATCTGTTCCTCGGTTGTTGGTTCTGGAATCTCCGAAAGCTCGAAGGTTCTATTACTCGTCTTGTTCTCGAGAAATTCTTTCTCTAAGAACGTCGCACTAGCCGCAACAAAAACTCGATGTTCGGTAGGCGAATAGAAGTAATGACCAAATGTTACTTTTGGATAACCTATAAAATATGTTTTGACCGATCGTGGGCCGAACTTATCCTCGTGTCTCCACTTGACATAAGCCTCGCAGCCCCAAACCCGAATAAAGGACAAGTTAGGGACCGTTCCCTTCCACATTTCATATGGAGTCTTGCCGAAAGCTTTAGTCGGACTTTGGTTAAATATAAGAGCAGCTGACAAAAGAGCAAAACCCCATAATGAATCAGGCACTATCGTGTGACTCATCATGGATCGAACCACATCAAGTATGGTTCGATTTCTCTGTTCGGACACACCATTTAATTGAGGTGTTCCAGGTGGAGTTGATCAAACTCATTTGAAAGATATTCGCCACCCCGATCTGAACAGAGTGCTTTAACCTTTCTACCCAGTTGGTTCTGAACCCTGTTCTGGTATTCCTTGAATTTCTCAAAGGACTCACTTTTATGCTTCATTAAGTAGACATATCCGTATCTACTCAAATCATCCATGAAAGTGATAAAATATCTATAGCCATCTCTAGCGGTAATTGACATAGGTCCACAAACATCTGTATGTATGAGTCCTAATAGGTCACTAGCGCGTATTCCAACACCTTTGTAGGAAATTCGAGTCATTTTGCCTATGAGACATGATTCACACGTGCCATATGTAGAAAATTCGAATGCGGGAACAATCCCATTATCGACGAGTTTCTTTACACGTTTCTCATTTATGTGTCCCATTCGACAATGCCATAGATAGGTTTGATCTTTGTCACCAACCTTTAATTTCTTATTATTCACGTGTAATACTTCCGTGGTTTGATCTAAGATGTAAATTCCATTCATGGAAACTGCTTTGCCATAAATCATTTCATTAAAAAGAAAATACAGCTATTATCCTTTATTGAAAATGCAAAACCGTCTATCTCGAGTACGGAAATAGAAATAATGTTCTTTGATAAACTGGGTACATAGTAACAGTTATATAAAAATAACTCAAAACCACTAGGGAGTTGGATTACATATGTTCCCTTCGAGACTGCAGCAACTCGTGCTCCATTCCCGACTCGCAGGTCCACATCACCCTTTTCGAGAGGTGTGATGTTCTTTAGGTCCTGCAAATAATTACACAGATGAGAACCACAACCAGTATCAAGTACCCAAGTTCCTAAACTTGCATGGTTAATCTCAACCATATGAATATAAGATGACATACCAACAGGAACGACGCGGCCTGCTTTAATGTCCTCACGGTAGACGGGACAGTTCCTCCTCCAATATCCAGACTTGTGACAATGGTGGCACTCAATGTCACCGTCCTTGCTCTTTGCCTTACCCTGTGAGCCACTAGTCTCATCGGGCTCACTCTTACCGTTTCCTGGCTTCTTGAATTTTGGCTTACCTAAAGTTAGGTCGCCAGGAGCTTTGCCCTTACCTTTACCCTTGTTGGAAATCGTGAGAACATCCTAATTCATGCTCCCACTCAATTACATATCCTTCTCGGTCTATACGAGAAAGGAGTGTAGCTCATGAGGACTCTTTTTCAAGTCATTCATGTAGTAGTTTGCCCTGAAAAGGGC
Organism: Silene latifolia; assembly: GCF_048544455.1. Classification (NCBI taxonomy): domain Eukaryota; kingdom Viridiplantae; phylum Streptophyta; class Magnoliopsida; order Caryophyllales; family Caryophyllaceae; genus Silene; species Silene latifolia. Next base: position 248,361,420 of record NC_133538.1, on the reverse strand, counting down.
AAAACCATCGTGAAGAGAATGAAGCATTCGGTCAATGACAATGCTCTCACTGATTTTGCAATCAAGTGCCTCCAACCTCTCGACATTCTTAATCATGTGAAGAATGTGTGGGCTAACCGGTTGGCCCTTCTGGAGTTTCGCATCAAAGAAGCGACAAGTATACTCATATGTAACGATTCTCGGTGCTTTTGAGAACTCGTTAGTGAGCGTGGTGAAAATCTTATTCGCACCTTGGGCAATGAAGCATCTCTGCAAATTTGTTTCCATTGCAAAGAAGAGTAGGTTCTTTATCGCACCCGCTTCCATAACGAAATCACTATAAGCAAGTGACTCGAACTCCCGCATTGGGACCTGGGTTATCGGTATTGGCTTAGTTAAGTACTTGAGCTTACCGTCGGCAATGGCAGCATTCCGTAGTGCTGCCTCCCAGTCCGCAAAGTTGGACCCATCATTCTTCAGTCGCGTGTACTGATTCATGTTTTCCATAAAAACTTTCAGCCAGGACTCGCGTCCAAGTGTGGCACTTGGCATTGGGATTTCGTTATTTCCAGCCATTTGTTGTAACAGTAAAATAAATGTGTTCTACACTGCGAAAAGAAGAATAAATAATGAGCATGTGCATCTATTTTAATTTAAGTCTAATGAACTAGTGTCATAACGCGAAGACTCAAAACATTTATACAATTGACCTTCCTCAAGAATTATATAAATGAGCACAAGACTCAATTATCTGTAAATTGATAAGCCAACCTATTGGCTAATTCTACTGTTAGAATTCTTGGTCGATAAATTTCTGTAAATTCTATCTTTAGTCCATCATAATCACGAGAAACTCTTCGGACTATAATGTTGAGATAAACTAAGTCAACACAAACTACTTACCCAACGTAGAAGGGGTCATATTATGCCTACCGACGAAGAAGGGATTCATAGTTGTTTGCCCTTATAAAGACTAATCTCAATTTCCGTTTTAGAGGAAGATCCCATCAACTTTATTTTAATTCATTTTAAGTGAACTAATATCTAGAATGCGTGAATGAATAAACTAAGATGATGGCTTAATAAACATGTGACATCTGTATGTCTATGAAAACTAACATACAACCTATATGTGTCAGTTTTCATGCATTTTAGTAGTAGGTGGTTTGGTTTTAGGCGGAAAAATGATGCATAAACTATCATGTGAATGAAAAGCAATAGGAATGAAAAATGTAAAAGCAATAGTAAAGTCCTAGTGTGGCCTATCCTATCAAAATGGACATTAAATACAAATTTGGAATCCATCCTTGGACCCGAGATGCTTGTCTCGATGTTCCATCTTGATCCATGTAGCGGGAGTGAGCTCCAATCTCCATCTTTAGTCTTCTTCGAAAATTACAATAAATAAATTTACATAATAAACCTATTTATTACATTCTATTTTCAAAACCCAAAACTAAAGGAAAATAAAGGAGATTCGAGATCTCATAATTACATAAAAAATCATGTTTCCTTCATTACGAAAACATAATTTGACTAAGGCCACACTAAGTATTACAAATTACAACCGATTGCAAAAAAAATACGTAAATAAATTCATTCAACTATTCATTCAACAAAAATAAAATGCATCAACTAAAAATAAATTAAACATACATGACACAATTCCTTAATTATGTTGATTAATTTATCCAAACCACCTATTTAAATTAACAAATTAAGTGATAATTCCTCAATTAATCACATTAATTTTAATCTTAATTCATATTAAACTTTTAATATGATTAATATGAATTTAATTCATCAATATTTTAAACTGCTTTAAAAAAATTAGGTATCTATTAATTATGAACCGCTTCACAATAATTAATTTGCCAAAACAAAACAAAAATTAAAAACCCCCTTTTTAATTGTCTCGGCAAAAACGAAAAAAAAAACAGGAAAATTTTTATTTATTTTTTTATTTTTCTCGGTAAAACTGAAAAGAAACAAAAACAACCCGTTTTTTTCTTCTTCACGGTTTTTCTGTAAAAACCGAAACAAAACAACAAATTTTTTTTTTTTTTTTTCTGCCCACTGTGAACAGTAACCGAGACGTGAACAGTAACATAAATTTTTTTTTTTTTTTAATATATATCTCGGCTGTATGAACCGAAACAACAACAAAAAAACAGAAAACCTAATTTTTGTTTATGTCTCGGCTAAAAAAACAACAACAGCCCCAAAATTTTTATCAATTCGGCAAAACCGATTTCCATTTACATCTCGATTTTATAAATCGAAACATCTACAAATTATCATATTATTATCTTAACCGAATTAAAACAACAATATGAAAATCAAATGGAAATAAAACAATAACAAAAACCGCAACAACATGGCTGCAAAAAAAAGTTCTCGGCACAAAAAAATTTCAACCGTGTAAATTTTTTTTCGAAACCCTAATCATGTTTACAAACAATTTTATGAAAATCATCAAAATTAAAATTCGTGGCCTTGGCTCTGATACCACTTGTGGGATTTATCTGTATGCATCCCTTTAAATTTAAGGACTATAACGAATTTATCATGATGAAAGCATGTCATAAATTAAATTGCATAAATAAAAGGGGGTAAAGAGATGACGAAATAACCTTCGGTCCTAGCTTATATGGCCTATGAACACTATCGCAATGATATTCTCCTATCAGTTGCACCCAAGATGATATGAGATATGCACTTGTTCTTTTGCTAGAATTGATCCCCAAATCAACAGATTAATTTTAGGTTTTTTGTGTTTTTCTGATGAGAGGAGGCAAGAATTGGGAAAAAGAATATTAGGTCAGAAAAATTCTCCCTTCTCCTCTTCTTATAACCGAAAAAGAGAAGTCCATAGGGAGATTTCTCATCTCCTAATTTCGGCCCATATACCGAGATAATAAGGAGTTTTAATTCCTTATTTTCGGTTTCCAAAAATATATAAAATGTGTTAAATATAAATTGTCATCTAGTGAGGATCGATCTCACAACCTCTTGGTTTGAGTACCCTCAATATTACCACTATGACACATTCATCTTGTTGATTAAATATAACTAATTACATTTAAGTACGAATTAACATATTAATTCGTCCAAGCTAACATTACATACATTTAATTAAATATAACTTATTATATTCAATTTACGAATTGACAGTTAATTCGTCTCAACTAATATTATTTAATCTTCATTAAATAATTGTCTCATCAACACATTGACTAACTGTTTTCTCATATAAGGCATCAATGTGATTACATTTCCATAACCACATCTCTCAAACACATCCTATAGGTGTGACCTTTAGGGACCAGTTGATCACCGCCATCTGTATGTTAATAACGTCAAACTTTTTAGCAAGACAACCGTTATTAGGTAATCATTAATCAACTGATAAAATACGAAGTATACCCTTGTGAACCTGTAAGAGATTTACAAGTGTTATCACACTAATTTGGGGAGGACACAAGCTCCAACATAACCGATTACATTTAATTACGAAGTAACCACTTAATTCGTTCAAGCTAACATTATATAAATATAACATATTATATTCAATTTACGAATTGACAGTTAATTCGTCTCAGCTAATATTATTTAATCGGCATTAAATAATCGTCTCATCATCACATTGACTAACTATTTAGTCAAGTACATGAACTAACCTTTTAGTCATATTAGGCATCAATGTGATTACATTTCCATAATCACATCTCCCAAACACATCCTTTAGGTGTGACTTTTAGGGACCAGTTGATCACCGCCATCAGTATGATAATAACGTCAAACTTTCCAGCAAGCCAACCATTATTAGGTAATCGTTAATCAACTGATAAAATACGAAGTATACCCTTGTGAACCTATAAGAGATTTATAATGTTATCACACTAATTTGTAGAGGACACATGCTCCAACATCTTCTATTCTACCCTTGCCTTTGCCTTTGGGGTGCATCTTCCCCTTGTTCTTCTTGCTAGCCTGCCTAGCATAGGCTTCTTCCTCGGAAGGGATCTACAACGGCAACGGCACCCGGGCTCTTACATGACCCTATGCTCGGCTTAAGCCGAGCCCAAACGTGGCTCACCGCCTCCTTGGGGCCCGAGCTCCTCTTCTTCGGTGATCTCATCACATTCGGGCTCATATATCGCCAAAGTCATCAAAGTAGGTGTGATTTGCCTTGGCCTCCTCCCTATACTTCAAGTCGATGACTTCATCCTTGCGGAACTTTGACCTTTTTTCCAAGGATGAGGCTCTTAACCATTTGACATAAGCGGGAGTCAACCATGTCGTTAATGCGGGGTTTGGTACCTCCCAAATTGGCGAGTGGCCCACCACTTCTCGAAAGCATCCACAAGCTCGTAGTTTTGAAACAAACTCTCTTGGATGAGAGTATCTTGAGCGGGCACCTTTTGTTGACGGCCCATTTGCCTAATGACCCTTTCCGGATAGATGAAGAAAGCAACCTTCAAGCCCACAACCATCAAAGAGCGAGAAGAAACGTCCAGAGCGGGCAATCCCGTAAAGGACCTCAAGTGCCACCACGGCACCACCCAACGGATATGAGGATCGCTCTCCTCCACCAATTTCGAGGTCCAATAGGTCTCGGTGCATGCAAAGCTATCCGCATACAACTTCTTCCTCATGCTAAGATGACGAAAGGAATAAAAAGAAGCATCAACCGGAGGCTCAAAATAGCTTAGCCTCTCCATAAGCCATACTTCGAGGATCCAAGGGGATCCAAACGAACGGACTTCTCCACAAGAACCCTTCTTGTCCAAAGCTTGAATTATCTCACCGAGCACTAGCCAAGATAGACCCCACTCATGCTCCATTTGCTCGACAACATGAATGAGGGTCATGCTACCATACCACCTTGGCCCCTCCTTCAAAGCATCAAAAAGGAGGTAAGCATGCACTAAGCAAAAGGCAAGTGCCCTTCTTCTATCCACCTCCGAAATATTGGCGTCTAAGCGATTTGAAAAGATGTTGGTAAGAGAAAACATATCAACACCATGACGAGCAAGAAGGAGGTTCACTTAGCTCGTCGACAAGCCTAGCATGGAACGAAACTTCTCCTTATAGCATAACCAAGTAGGAGGAAGCGCCGGAGTACAACTTAGCCACCCTCCAATAGCACCCATCTCTTCGGCAAGAGGGCAAATTTTACCTTTCGGGAAGACGAAAACATGATGTTTCGCATCCCAAAAATGAGAGAATGTATAAAGGAACGAGGATTTCACCTTGGCTTGACGAAGCACCAACAATTGAACAACTCCCATTACAATGAGTTGATATTTCTCGGTAGGCGATAAATCCCGGCACCAATGTCGCAACCTATCTTCGAAAGTATCCATGAATTATTTTGTGGCAGAATAAGAGAAGGTTTTCGTAGGGATGTTTTTTGTGTTCCGGATGATGAAACAATGAAGCACAAACCTCCCTTTTTATATATGTAACACCCCGATTTATGAAGGAGCCTTTAGCAAGACATTCCCTAATAAACCGAACTGTTACCATCTCGGTTTCCCGAGGTAGTGAATAACAAATTAAACTCCAAGGCGAATTATATAATTTCTTTAACTTAATTTTTTTACAAAACCTCTTTTACATCAAATTGCAAAGAACTAACATAAATAAAAGTGAAAGTCTTCTAAATGATGATCTAGCTACTAAGTCTTCTGATCCAGTGTCTCACGCCCATCAAGCTCCCGTCCTATCTCTTAAACCTGACAAGTCTGCTCGCCAATATTTGGGTCATCACAGGTGTTCACGAATACACAGGGTCAACCACGAGGTTGAGTAGGGAATACAATGAAACAACAAAATATGATATGCATGCTCCTCCGTCACCTCCACCTCCATCTCAACTCATATCTCATAACCCGTACAACCCACCATACCGATCCCCAGACTATATATCGACCGTAGCCGATCTCGCACTTTCACTTGAGGACACCAGGGCAAGTCCTGCAGAACCCGCCCGGGCCTTATCACAACATCATCATCACCACACCACGTCACCACAACATCCTCCATCTTCAATGCATATGAATGCTCAAGAAATTAATGCAACACAATATGTATATCATTGAACTCGGTAAATCATAGAATCATGCCTTAGGTTCCGAATGTTGTGATAATATACTCAATACGATCAATTCAGTCAAGCACATTCCAGGATATGAATCATAACATGAATCAACAACCACGAATCACGTCAACGTTCACAGCTTGGTCATATGAAACACAAACAAGTCAACACAATTCAACAACAACGATAATAAGTCAAGTGTATTTCCCTACCTTTTCTCAATCCAAGCACACAAGCAATCAATTATGATCCTTCACATATCCATCACCTACATAACATAATTATGTATAATTACCACCTACTCAATCAAATAATCATGCACATAACCTAGACTCATCATAACTTAATAGGAATATCAACTTAAAGAACAAACACGATTTTTCCTGATTTTCCAGCACATGACAGACTCAGAATAAAATACATAACTAATTCCAGAAAAATCAAATTGATACAAGGCCAATTGGATTGGAACCCCATGGGTCTTAGCTACAAATTATATCTAATGTGTTTTTCTCAAATTCCAAACTTATCAAGAGTTTTCAGACTGATTTCCAAAAACTGACAGAAACCGTCGCATAAAAAGTATTGATTCATAAAACGAGTTTAAAACATTATTTTGCAGTAATTCCAAATCCTATTATCATCTAGACTATACAAAGATGATGTATGAAGAAGCCTCATGACTGAATCGACATAAAAATTAGGGTTTCAAATCATTTTCCACAACCAAATCAGATTCGCGGACTTTTCAGCGACATGTTCATAAATAAATCACCTAGGACAAACCATAAAGAATTTGACTACGAGATTTTATATGCATAAACTAGACATCAAATAAACAGGACTCTCTTTTCAAACTTTTTGAAGACGAACACTTTAAAACAGTATAAACAATGGAATGAAATCGACTTACAAACAGGGAAATCGAATTAGGTTGGAATCGATGAGAAATCTTCAATCAAATGAAAGGCTCGACAATTCTTCTTCCTCTCCCTTTCTCTAGGTTTAGAAATGGTTTTATGAATGATAAAATGAAAAGAAGGGAGAGGGAGAGCGGCTCTTAGATTAGGTTTAGGGTAAATGGTGGTTACATGTTCCGGGTAGGGCAAATGGGTTAAACGGGTATGGTCGTTGGGTAAATGTAGATGGGTAATTCTTGACCCAAAAGACAAAATGTGATGTAACCCGACTCAACATATACGATATAAACCCGACTTAATAACATTCACGATATTACGATGCAACCAATATAAAATGTATAATACTAATATATAATAATATCCGTTTAATCGATTATATAAAATACGGGGTATTATTACAAATACCCTCCTTAAAAGAAACTTCGTCCCGAAGTTTACCCTTTCTACCAACCAACGCAAACGAATTATGAAACGCATATACAAAAGTATGTAAGGCACCCACCAAATTGAATATTAAACGCAGTATTACATTCCACCCTCCTTAAAATAAACTTCGTCCCCGAAGTTTAACCATAGCAGAAACACATCATGTAACACTCCAACATAACCCACACAACGCATAACCAATATAGCCAAACTGAGAAATCACACATGAAAGTATAAAGATTTTACAATCCTACCCTTCTTAAACATGGTTACGTCCCCGTAACCTTCATTATTATAACAAAAATTCTCAAACTACTGCTAACAACTGAAAGAGGATAAAAGATTCACAACTCACGCTCAAGTTACTAATCCCTACTAAAGACAATCAATATACAAGCTCTCTCAAGATGCCTAGGTGCTCACATATGGTTCATGTCAAATAACATCGTTTCATCAAGGTTACTAAGCAAGATCACTAACGTAACATACCACGATAATCCTCTCCTAGCGTATTCTCGTGGCAAAGATATTTTCCAAGAAATATTGGTAACATTTATTCATGTGAATAATCAAATTATGAATGGAACAATGCTTTACAAGGTTACCAGTAAAAATCATTAGTAATTATTCATTTCACTAATCATTGTAATCTCATACCTTAGGAACATAGGGAATCAATCAACATAAGAAAAGAATTAGGGTCAAAACTTAATAAATCGATTTATGAAAATTTGTAACCTAATAGGTCCAGCCTGACTTTCCTTTACATAACTATACAGATTTAGGTCAAGACACATAATCACCAATAAAATGAAGACAACCAGTTTCGCAGTACTTATCATCCTAGAAATATTTTTAATCCTCATAACAAAGGGTTTGGGATTTATTCACGAATGACGAACGCACATTGATTGACAAATTTTACAAATTTATTGGTCGAGTCAATCAAGCGAGTAAACAACGATATTGGAAAGTTAACATACAAGACTATCATACATAAAATTTCGTTCTTGGTGTTAAATATATTTAAACTGCACCCAACACAATGACATAAAAGATTAAATGTATTTAACTACACCAATTTTACAAATATTCATTACATATTATGCTAATATCAACATACCATGTTAACACATAACTCACTTAAATCATCACATTACATTTCCCGTTTTGATATTCGTAACTAACCACAACCCACCAATTCACTACATGAACGAACAACATGACCAGATTAACCCACTAATTTGTGACTCCGTTCTAGCTTCATTCCTCCGGACTAGCAAATATCATGAAACCATACAACCAGACACTAGCTGGAAATCTCATTCCGAATTTATACTCACACGACAAAATTTAACTTCATTTTCAAAACTTTTACTTTCATACTTTGACGGTGAATAACTTTCTTAACATAAATCTTATAATAGAGCCGTCCATAGAATCCATTTACGACTTACTACGAAACTCAAAAATCAGATAAACTTAATTCAATTCCTTCAAACAATACAAGCTTAGGTGTCGACTCATATTTCATAATTTACGTTTCATCTTATTCATTTCAAATTCTATCTTTACTAATGAACGACTATTACCTCAACATCAGGTTTCTAGTCACACTTCTTTACTCAGTTATATACACGGCTAACACGACTACAACATTTAATCGGAGACCTTTTAGATAGTACACATTCCCTGGTGACGTCTCATCAAAGCATACGATTCGTACCATAAAGTAAAGCAAGTAACTACAAATTAACTGTGTTCAATCAAATTTTTACCTCTTTATTATAGATCTATTTATCACAGGTTGCATGGTCACACAAAGTATAAGTACCAACTCAATCGCATGTTAAATTTTAAAACGATTTATCACGTCATAAGAACTAGACAAGAGTCTAACCATATAATTAATATAAGAAGATTATTAGTTTAGATCGGAAGCACATTATAAAATTCCCGTTAAACTCCTTACGGAACCATCGATCATGCGTCATGAGTAATTAACTTAATAACGTAGAAGTCAAACAACTGAAATTACAATTGAGTATTAATAGTTATATGATTCACAATAACAACAAAATTACTTCCATATCACACATATGTTTAACATTTTAGCAACCATACCATTCAATTGTATCCATCAACTCGATAATCCATTTTCAAAGAAGAATAAAAGATATCGCATAAACATCTTAAACATGTACATATACCATCATATAACTTGTAAAACATTATCTATGACAAAAGATTAGTAAGGTGAACAAGTTCTCTGGTTTGCACGGTTTGAACAACTAGGCAACTCGCGGCTCAATTAAACGTAACTATAACGACTATCATTTAAACATACGCATGACATGTGAATCATCAAAGGGTTATCTCATTATAATTCGACGGTTCGAGAATATATTTCAAATATCGTAACTATATCGTAACTATATCAACTATATTTCAAATATCGTGACAATTGCAACAATCACCTTAGCATTTCATGACAATACAACTATGAACATATCCAATAAGGAACAACAACACTATTTTATTATCATATCATAAGTTTAGGTTCAATCAAAATAAATTAATGCAATGAGAGTAATAAGTATAACTATAGGCACACAGACTCATATAAAAGACATGAGAACTCAGATGACATCCTACATGTGTGAACATTTAGACATACTCATTACTACCATCCATGTGTAAACATTTAAACATAATTATTATAAATATTCACGCGAGTATATTAGAACAATCAAGTTAACATTTAACGCCACCAACTTTACCAAGATATGACAATATAGTTTTATATTTATATATATCCGACCACTATACAAATATGATGAACACACCAGAGATATTACAACATGCCAAACATATATAAAATATGCAACAACTGGACTCGTATAAAATATTTCACCCTCGATTAAGGATCAGATTAAGCTATTCAATTTCACACATACTATCATGCCAACAATGTTATAAACTAAACTTTAATTTATTTTATCACTTGTTAAGATACATAACCAATGAATATGTGTGCTACTATCATCATATAAGGACACTATAATTTCACATTAATAAGGCTCATGAAATAATCGAACAACTGTATGAAAACTCAACATAGAATTCACATTTTAAAAGTTATGATTCACGTTGTAACTTCCAAAAATCACGAATAAATAACCGTTCAACGAAAACTTGAGTTATATTACTTTTTATAACATACGGAGAGTTAAAACCACAGGGGAAAAAGAATTAGGTCTAAAGCACAAGAATTCCATTTTAAAAAAAAAAAAAAAAAAAAAATTTACAACTCAGTTGGTCCAAACAAGTAGGTGACATCGATTGGTCCGAAACTTGGGTCAGTTTGCAAAACTTACCATTTAATATAGAGACATCAAGCATTTTCGTGGCTTATCAATTTGAAAACATATGCGAATCTTCTGATCGATGGAGTTGGAATTATGCAAAAATTATTAATACAATTTAAATGAGGATTTTTTTTTACAAAATCGTTGGTCAAAACATCACTGCACAGGAACTTCCTGACCACAACGCACTAAAATATTCATTACTCCTAATCCGTATATCCTATAAGCATGAAACCAACGCCAAATGAACACTAACTCACGAGGCTATCTCTCATAAAATTTTCATCCATAAGCAATAAACAGAAAAGAAATGGCAGTAAGGTCAATTAAAGAGTAAAATAAAACAAAACGAGTTTCAGCACTAGGTCATTCTTTACTATGTTACCAGCTCTTATGAACATACTATGTATACTAACCCATCCCAACTTAAATCTCACACTTTGTACTTACGTAAACATCTATCCCATAGAATCCCTTCGCATTTCGATCTACTCCTTACATCTAAATCACGATTGTTATGACTAGAAACATGCAATTCAATAGTGTTTCTGATTACTATCACAATACTATACTAGCATGGCTTCGGGATCACATAACCGCATATCACTAGACATAATGGCACTATCAACACGTCATTCAACATCCATCCAGATAAATATCATCAATTCGCAATTATTTTCACGCTCACGATTATCACAATCCAACACTTCATTGATTATCAATCTGAACACGAAAATTTATTTCTCATCTCCACAACATCATATGATCACGTCATCATTTATACAAAATACTTACCGCAACGTTATCCTGCAGCATGGTTAGAATATATGGGTCTCAAGGTGTACATCCACTCGATTATATCCAAGGTTTTCCTTCTAACTACCCCATTCACTCAATTTCTCTCGGGTTACCTGGTTCAAAACTGAGAGGGCAAAAGAGCACGCATTAAGGGCGCCTTCTTAACCGCACTGTGAGCTCCTAACAGTTTATTCCCAGAGGTTCATTTTATTTAGACACATCCTACGTTCATTGGGTTCATTGGTTTAGGCCTGAGGATCGTTCGCTCTGATACCACTTTGTAACACCCCGATTTATGAAGGAGCCTTTAGCAAGACATTCCCTAATAAACCGAACTGTTACCATCTCGGTTTCCCGAGGTAGTGAATAACAAATTAAACTCCAAGGTGAATTATATAATTTCTTTTACTTAATTTTTTTACAAAACCTCTTTTACATCAAATTGCAAAGAACTAACATAAATAAAAGTGAAAGTCTTCTAAATGATGATCTAGCTACTAAGTCTTCTGATCCAGTGTCTCACGCCCATCAAGCTCCCATCCTATCTCTTAAACCTGTCAAGTCTGCTCGCCAATATTTGGGTCATCACAGATGTTCACGAATACACAGGGTCAACCACGAGGTTGAGTAGGAAATACAATGAAACAACAAAATATGATATGCATGCTCCTCCGTCACCTCCACCTCCATATCAACTCATATCTCATAACCCGTATAACCCAGCCATACCGATCCCCGGTAGACTATATATCGACCGTAGCCGATCTTCCAGCTCGCAGCTGAGGACACCAGGGCAAGTCCTGCAGAACCCGCCTGGGCCTTATCACAACATCATCATCACCACACCATGTCACCACAACATCCTCCATCTCCAATGCATATGAATGCTCAAGAAATTAATGCAACACAATATGTATATCATTGAACTGGTAAATCATAGAATCATGCCGGTTACCGAATGTTGTGATAATATACTCAATACGATCAATTCAGTCAAGCACATTCCAGGATATGAATCATAACATGAATCAACAACCACGAATCACGTCAACGTTCACAGCTTGGTCATATGAAACACAAACAAGTCAACACAATTCAACAACAACGATAATAAGTCAAGTGTATTTCCCTACCTTTTCGCAATCCAAGCACACAAGCAATCAATTATGATCCTTCACATATCCATCACCTACATAACATAATTATGTATAATTACCACCTACTCAATCAAATAATCATGCACATAACCTAGACTCATCATAACGTAATAGGAATATCAACTTAAAGAACAAACACGATTTTTCCCGATTTTCCAAAGACATGACAGACTCGGAATAAAATACATAACTAATTACAGAAAAATCAAATTGATACAAGGCCAATTGGATTGGAACCCCATGAGTCTTAGTTACAAATTATATCTAACGTGTTTGTCTCAAATTCCAAACTTATCAAAAGTTTTCAGACTGATTTCCAAAAACTGACAGAAACCGTCGCATAAAAAGTATTGATTCATAAAACGAGTTTAAAACATTATTTTGCAGTAATTCCAAATCCTATTATCATCTAGACTATACAAAGATGATGTATGAAGAAGCCTCATAACTGAATTGGCATAAAAATTAGGGTTTCAAATCATTTTCCACAACCAAATCAGATTCGCGGACTTTTCAGCGACATGTTCATAAATAAATCACCTAGGACAAACCATAAAGAATTTGACTACGAGATTTTATATGCATAAACTAGACATCAAATAAACAGGACTCTCTTTTCAAACTTTTTGAAGACGAACATTTTAAAACAGTATAAACAATGGAATGAAATCGACTTACAAACAGGGAAATCGAATTAGGTTGGAATCGATGAGAAATCTTCAATCAAATGAAAGGCTCGACAATTCTTCTTCCTCTCCCTTTCTCTAGGTTTAGAAATGGTTTTATGAATGATAAAATGAAAAGAGGGGAGAGGGAAAGCGGCTCTTAGATTAGGTTTAGGGTAAATGGTGGTTACATGTTCCGGGTAGGGCAAATGGGTTAAACGGGTATGGTCGTTGGGTAAATGTAGATGGGTAATTCTTGACCCAAAAGACAAAATGTGATGTAGTCCGACTCAACATATACGATATAAACCCGACTTAATAACATTCACGATATTACGATGCAACCAATATAAAATGTATAATACTAATATATAATAATATCCGTTTAATCGATTATATAAAATACGGGGTATTACAATATAAAACAATCAGCGCCTTTTTTCTCAAAAAAGGGGGGGTGCCCCTTGCATGGCAGGCCTACTCGCACTTTTTTGGGCTGCTCCTAAGAATCCACACCTTGACCTGTCCTTGTCAAGTTGTGTTTCTTCTTAACACCTCTTTTTTTTGCCATAGAGATCGCGCCTGTTTAGGCTTGCCCATAAATTTTTTTGTTATATCACACTCACATTTCCTTGTATTCACGTCTTACGAAATCCGACACGGTTTTCATGACTCGGCTTTAAACATATGGGTTTTTCTCTTCTTTTTTTAAGGAGGGAAGGGCTAGTCGCTCCGATCCGCGACGAATCGTTTCCATGTCAGTCGAAAATTTTGAAATTTTTTTCGCATTCCCGCAAAATTGATACATGGCATCAATTTTCTCAAATCACTCTTGTAAATTCGGGTCTTGATCTCGCGAAATTCAAAATCAACACACACACAAAAATCCTTTTGAATTTGATTCATGGCAGTTTGAGTTTCAATTCTTTTGTTGCAAATCAATTTTGGCAAAATTCAATGCGAGTTAATTTAATCCAAACTCGATTTGATTTTTTTTTTCTCGAATAATTTCAAAACAATTCCATTTGAAAAATCCAAGCGTGACGTCTTATCGCGGAATTTTCAAAATTAATTTTCAAACAAGCAATTTCAACGTTAACTTCGAGTCATCGTGGTTATTTTGTCTTCAACAAATACTATTCACGTTTACGTGTACGCATATGTGCTACATGCTGTCTGTTTTCTACACTAACGATGCAAGAGCAACTGCCAAAGCAAATGAGGAATCAGCCATTGACCGCACTTCTCCGAAACAAAAAAGCCATGCACAAAACAAACTACAAACCAAAAGGCCATATATACAAAACCGCCTCATGCAAAATACATCAACACACATTTGATACAAACAACTGACCATACAAATAGGGTCCGATACAAATACTTATTTTATTGACACTAGCCTAAAACAATGAACTGGGGGCTATCCGCCACCTACTGAACTAAGCAACATAAAAAGAAAAGGAGTAACAGCGGAAGCATAGGAGGATACCATGACAATAACCCCGCCTTTCTACTCCAAGACAAAAAGAAAGAAAGCGTCTAGCAGACTTCGGACGGCCGATGATCAGGAGCCGTGACACAATGCAACACAGCACGTCACCTTGATGTTGACCCCCAATCATCAGTCACCCCTCTATCTGCCGGCGTAGCTTACTGTTCAGGATTCAGTGACCTACCCTCGAGCCTCACTTGTAGCTAGACCAAACGCATCTCCTAGATCCTCCTCCGCCCGGATCTTCCACCTCCCGAGTCCAGGGCCCAGTAAACCTCGAACATTCACCTGAAACCCAAAACAAAACCAACGTCAGTCGAAATTTCGGCATTATGACGGCACAAAACAGACAAAATCCCAAAAACAAAAATCACCTGCAAATACAAAATAAAAGCAAGCAATAGTAAGGGTCAACACGCCTAATCCCATCCAACGCAACATTTCACAAAAAGAAAACACAAAAAAGATTACTCGCCCTTCTTTTCAAGCAAAAGACGAGTTAAAACAACAGCAAAAAAAAACATACAAAGACAACCAAACACTCTCGGGCTAACACAAGACCTGTAAAAAACAACAACAAAAAATATCCGCCCGTCCCAACTAGGAATTTTACGAAGCTCAAAAGGCAATTTAATGCCAAATTGAGAGCAAACAAGTCAAAAATTCAAATTATGGCCACAAAAATGCAACGTGACTCGATCACGCCCCAGGACGACCTAAACTACCATTAAGGTCTATTCAGAGCAATATGGCTCAGTTTGAGCCCAAACAGGCGCTTATTTCGTCAGCATAAGAGCGCCTGATAAAGGCAAAATACGAAATTTCGCAACTAGCACACAACGAAGGTTTTACATAGCAAAGGCAGCCTTCCCCGACTACGATGCAACCTAGTGGGAACATGTCTCAAGCAAATTAGCACAACATTGCGAAATAAGACGGTTTTTACACCTTATTCGCGTTTTTCACACCTATGGAGCGGGAAGGGGACCAAAACGCAAACTAAAAGCACCCTGATACTCCTAAACAGGTTTCTAACCTAATGCAAGCATCAATTCCACTCAAAAATGGGCAAATCAAAAACGCCCAAATCGATTTCAAATGAATTAGGGTTTCGTCCTAATTCAATCAACAAAAATGCAAACAAAACCAAGTGGAATCAAGAGGATTTACATACCTTGAGATGACATGATGATTATAGCACAAGTACAAGCAACAAGCGAGATCAGAAATGATGATTTTTGAGAGCTTTTTGTTTGATTTTGTCGAAAAATTGGTGAATGAGAAGCAACAGACTATCGCGTCTGTTTTGGAGAAAATGGGGGGAGCCCCTTAAATCGCCAAAGCCCTGGCACCTCTTTGGTGTGCTCCTGTCTTTTCTGGCAAGTTTTGGGCTTTGGGCTAAAACGCACATCCAAATACGAACACATAAATACGCAATACCAAATACCAAATAGCAAAATTCAAACTCGCTATTCTGAGCACAAATTTGAAATGACGAAATTAAAAACTGTTATTTTCAAACACAAATAGCAAATAGCGAAAGTGCAATTCGCTGTTATCACAACAAAATTTTTGACACAAAATAACGAATAGCAAAATTCAAACTCGCTATTCTCAGCACAAAATTTCAGGATAACGGAATTAAAAACCGTTATTTCAAACAAAAAATAGCAAAATAGTGAAATTCAAACTCGCTATTCTGAGCAAAAATTTCAATGACGGAATTAAAAAAACCATTACTTTCTTCACAAATACAAAATGGCGAAATACAAATTCGCTATTTTCACAAAATTTCAAATAACGGAATTAAAAACCGTTATTTTCTTCACAAATACAAAATAGGGAGGTTCAAACTCGTTATTCTCACGGAATACCAAACAACAACCTCTTGAATTAGGCCCGATGATTCTGGCTATTTCCCGCAGTCGGCCATTCGACCAATAATGGCTGGCGAGTCTCCATGCACCAATGACGAAAAACCTCTTGAAATAAGCCCAATAAATCAGGCTATTTCCAGCAGCCGATTACCCGACTTTCGACGGCTGGCGAGCCTCTACGCAACAATAACCCGGCTGGAGAGCCTCTACGTGCCTTAAAACATCAATATGGCTGGTGCGCCTCCAAGCGCAAACAAGAAGCAATTCAAGGACATATCCTCAAGATGCCTTAGGTATGACTCATTCCTATTGCTGGTAAGCCTTTATACGTAGTCTAACGACATTAAACGACCTGCATTGGCATTCGACAGACTCTAAACTATTCCTGACGGCAGGTCCTTAACTAGAATCTCCGAGTAGCCTCGACGTCTCCTTTCCCGACGGCAGGTCCTTCGCCCGAATCCTTTCGAGCCACCTCTTAGTCGCTATGGTCTCCACGTTGTAATCATCAATTAACCTGGGGGCTGTACTTTAACTTTTACCCTGTCCAAGCCTCAGTCAAAGTGGGGGCTCTCTAGATACCCAGTATTTGTTGAATCCGCAATAAACACCCGATGATTATCGGACTACAACATGGTTAGGAATTGCTACGTTTTGATTGACAGTTTATATAACTACACGTCGAAAAACTCAAAAAGTGATTTTGAAAACAAAAATAATTTCAAAAATACCTAGAGTTTTTTATGCACGACGACGGGATCGCAATGACACTAACTAGAGTCAAAATCGTTGTTGGACCAAAAAATGACTCAAAATTCAAATCCCGACTCCAACAACGAGTCAAACCGAGTCAAACACAAAAAAACAAACCTTACACAATGCTTCCATGCTAAGTATATACGGTATACTTGGTGCCCAAGTATAAATCATATCCTACAAAACCTAAGATAGAAAAAACCACAAATTCAAATGCGTGATAGTGACAAGACAACTCGAAGACCCGCGAACATGCTCACGCCTCTTAAAGCAACTTATACTGTTAGGTCTATTTACCTATTATTGGACTCCTCTAATAGTGAACTAATTAACTTCTTAATTATTTGTTCTTTAGATCTAGGGCATGCATAACAAAATAAGAGATTTATAAGAAAACAATGTCCCTTACATTGTTAATTTCGGTTTTGTGGGCACAAGTAAGGTCTCCTACCTTCACTTGTTCTTCAGCTATGATGAGTATTAGGATGATCCTCCAAAGACCTCAAGTATAGAAGCCACTCCTCTTGATTGCACCCAAGATTATCCCTTATCCCCACTGAATAATATTTGTTAGATATTTGTTTAGTAGTTTACCTTAAAATTGATTACTAATACTCATATATTACACTAATAATATTAGTAATCTTTTATGAACAATTTGAATCAAAAATCTCATGTTTTGATGAAGAAGAAGATGAATATGTGAGAGAGAAAAACTTTGCATGTCATTTGAATGGACAAGCATAAAGAGAATAAGTGGAGAAAAATAATCCTCTAAAGTGGAGGAGGTTGTCACGGTTTTGGGAGGGAACTTTTAACTTTTGTTCTTCTCTAAAACCATAGGTGTAAGACTCGGCTAGAGTACTCATTACATATGCCATACACTATGAACAAATGCAAACAAACAAAAGCCATTTGATACTACCCAAAACCGGTTTCTCCTTATAAAATGGACTACCATTTTATTTTGTCAATTTGTCATTTGTCACACAATATGTCACATGTAGTCTTTTACATGTTATTAATTAATTTAATGCATATTCATCACATAAATATCATTTTACGAATTAATTAAATTATATGCAACAAATTGACTAGTGATACTTGATCACATAAATAAAATGGGTCATTAAATTATAATTCACAACATCTTGTAATTAAATTAACCATTCATTCTTATCTCTATTGTTTCTCAAACAATAAGTAATTTTAGTAATAAAGCATTTTTATTACCAAAATAAATCTTATTTAATCCCATTACAATAAGATATCAATATTCTCTCTCACAAACTGAATTGTTCAATTTTAAGGAATTGATCAACTTGTATCGTCATACAATTAATCAAATTTACAGATAAGAGCATCATCCTTTAAGTGTGACCTTAAGGGATCAACTGACCACCGTCCCACGACAGTAACGTCAAACTCTAGCAAGCCAATCGTTACCGATTAATGTTGATCAGTTGACTATATAAAAGAATCATCCCTTACAAATTCTATATATGAGATTTAATTATGATATTAAATCATGTGATCGCACTATTGTTGAGGACACATTTTCCAACAATCTCCCACTTGTCCGAGACAAGTGTGCGTCACCAATTCTCTTGTCCTATTACAATCTCCCACTCAATGCAAGGTGTCTTGCAGGTCGTACTTACACTTGATCATATCTTGAGTGGTTTTCTCGATCTGGAGAGTAACTGTCTGACCGGAATTATCTACCATAGATACCTTCCGAGCGTGGCCACGCATTTCCAGTTAACTACTCCTCGAGTGGCCTTGAGATTTCAAACAACCCTGACAAGAGTTGGAAAATTCCTATTGCACTATTCCCTTTGTTCAGCCACAATTCATCATAACCCAAAATATACCCAGTTTGACCTCATTTATGAAGTCGTAGAGTATAAATCAAAGCTAATCAGAAATTTGTGCCAACTTGGGCGAATAGTCTCTAGTCAAAATAATTGACTCTTAAGAATACTATAGTAGCTCTTGCCACGACCAGGCTTTATGAATTACCAGAACTCTATAAGCGGTCACTGCCCGACATAGTGTCTCATACAGCCTGCCTATGTGATCGACTAGTCATCCCATATGACTCTATGGCACTTGAACTTGCCATCAATCGCATCACACTCTAGTCACTTCGAGACGTCACCTCATATAAGTAACTAGGGATGAATACCATGTCAATCCAGTTCACTTTAATGAGGTTCAATTTGTCTCTACAGCCCATTCGGATACGACAAGGTAACAGGTGAGTTTAATGAAACTCAAACGATAAATGCGATTATCACATATGAATAGTCAATACACTATTACTACTTCATATCTTATAATCTTTAGTATAATTTTAACACTAGTTAAAATGCAATAAAAGCTTGGCATGTGGATATACCCGATATCCATATATTCCAACTTTATTAATTGCTATTTCCTTCCATTTAATGTCATCTCTAATGACATGAATTTATCTAAGTATATGTCTAGACATCTTAATAGACGTGCGCTCTTTAACTTGAAAGATGCTCCCACTGTTATCGCATAACATGTGACAAAATCATTTGTAGAGAGATTCACCCTTAAACCCTACATTGACGATTTTATCACAATTTACTTAGATTCCCTTTTGTAGAATTCGCAATGCACGAAACTAAAACACTTTTCTTAGTTTCTTACTCCTTAGTCAATAAAGCAGCCTAGGATTTCGACAAATCCCTTTTGGTTTGGAAACTAAAGTTTGTGCAACCCTTCAACACCTAACTTAGTTTATCATCCAAATATATGAATAAGTCTTCAATTGTTCTTTAAGGCTTTCTCAAGCCATATCATGGGAATTATCTTATTATTGACTCATCATGCCCTAGGTATATATCACATCATGACATGTGTGTCTGTTTGCATACATGATCATTCTAATGGCGGAAACATTAGCAAACGATTTCATGTAGTCAACAACTTAATGGGTTCAGTGAACGACTATGACTCCATCATAGTAATTCCACTTTCATCATCATGAATAGCCCATTCAAAATTGTTGATGTACAACAGATACAAAAGATCTTATCATCATAAGACTCTTAACCCCATGCCAATATTCTCTCACACAGATTCAGAAATCATAGAATATATTGCACCCTTTCCTAGTCTCCCAATCACACTTGACAGAAGAGAGCATTGGTACATTATTCTCAATAATTAATATGTTATCAACATATAAGACAAGGAGAAACAATTCTAGCTCCCACTTAACTTCATGTATAATCATGATTCTTCAATCATGTGAATGAAACCATTCACTATTATCACATGAACGAAAAGTATAATCCTTTAATACTAGCTTAAGACCATCTTGCGATCACTTAAGATAGCTACATATAATATGTTAGGATTCTTAGATCTTCATCTAAGGTTTTGTGTTTCAAACACTTCCTTCTCTAAATTCCCATTTTAGAAAAGCGAACATAAATTTCATTTGCCATTCAACATCAAATGAAATGCGGCAATTCCTAACATAATTAATCTTGATCAACATCTTCATGTTAATCTATGCTTTTAAGCACTCTAAAGCTCTATTCACTTTAAGGAGACCCTCGCCTTTATGTAAATCTACTCTTGAGTAACTATTTTCAGATTGTAATGCTATGACTCGTATGTAACAAAGTCGATTTAGGACAATACCATGACTTTCTCAAAGCAATATTTTAACAACAAGACATGTGAGATAAACTCCCACTTAGCTATACTCCTACTCTATCTTTATAGATTATAGTTTCATTATTTTCACAAAGTAATACTATAAGACATGTTTGTGACGATCTCATCTACTCCCTCTCTATCTCTTAGAAATACCTCTATCTTCTAAAGAGATAGCTTTGTGAGACACAAACATATATATATAGTGGAGTACTAGGAGTTCCTCTAGACTGGAATTAGCTCATAAAAGACCAGCTGTTTTACGGCAGACATTATATACGAGTCTTATCCACACTACTACATTTAGATTCTATAGCAACACTTTGCTATTGTTGCATAATGTCATATAAATGTTGCAATAGAGTTTATGCAACACTTAATCAAGTGCTACATCAGGTCTTGTTGCATTAGGTCATTGCAACGCTTAATGCAACACTTTTTAATCTGAAGCAACACTTTTGAAAAGTGTTGCATTGGTCATGTTTATGCAACGCTTTTTCAATTGCAAAGGCAATATTTTTTATCTTCTAATGCAACATTTATTATGTAAAAAAAGCAACACTTCCTGAACTAATGCAATACTTTTCATGTTGATAAGCAACACTTATATCAAATTAATGCAACATTTTTATTTTGGAAACACAACACTCGTTACGTCCCAAAACAACACTTATAATAAACAAATGCAACACTAATTTATTCAAAAACAACACTTAATAAAGTGCAACGACATAAGGACTTGTAAGGCACGCAACAATTGTAATTCTCTCTAATTGTGCATTCAATTGATTCAGTCTCAAAAATATATGTCAATTACATTTCAAAAAAGGATCAAAAGTAGAACTTCGATCGCAAATGTTCAATTATTTAACTAAAACAAATATAACAAATGTTTAAATAGAACAAATAATAATTCTTAACGACTATTTGAAAGCTACTAATTATAAGTCTTCATTCTTGTATTGTGAGCATATATATGTTGCCAAATAGGACAAAAAATCAACCCGTCATCATTGTTAATACCTCAAATGCAACCTGTAACATAAAAAATAGAACATTATTAGATTTGAGGATTCAAAGGCTCAATAGGCATAGATGATACGTCACACTTAATTATCACGAAATAATAAATAATGCATTAAAGAACAACTAATTAACAAGGATGTGCAGAAAATAGAGTACGTGATTGTACACAAGGTGTAGCCTATGTGAAACGTTTGAGTTTGATCTGCAAAGGTAGGCCTGTCCAGCCATAATAATCACACCAAACACTCAGAGACCCTCTGTTCTCGATAGCCAGGCCATTTTTCTACCTTCACAGGATAAGCATACTAACCTGCCTTACTCTAATAATTCTGCATCATAAGTTCCAATCATAGCAGCCCTATTGACTACTCTATCTACCTACAGAATTTACTCTAACTACCTACTCTGCCTCATGCTACTAATAAGGTTTATCAATGGTCTGAATGGTTCAGAGGTACACAAGCATGCACCACCATAGGTGACCTGGTACAACAGTGCCTAGAATGGGTGGGTTAGTTGTGCTAAAAATCAGTTTATGGGATGGCAATATGCACTAGAAGCTCTGAATACGAATGACAAATGACAAACTGATCAAGTATGACATGGATATTGAGTCCAATATGCAATAGAAGCTCTAATACTCCGGCACTTCAACACTTCATTTTAGGCCAAAAAATCGAATATTTTGCTGAAAACAAAGGTATCCGACACTTGAAGCCGAGTCAGAGTAACATAGCTAATAAGTGCAATACCTCGTGGTTGTAAGTTGTAACATACCCTAATAGTTAGGGGAAATAGCATGAGGAAGATCTAGCGACATTAAACTTTGTTTGGATACACATGAAAAGGGAAATAGCATGAGTAAGATGGAGGGATAGGAAAGTAGATGATAGGAAATAGGAAGGAGAACAATCCCATATACCTCGTGATCGACTAGTAAGAAGCTCCCACAATGTATACAAAGCTTAGATGAAACTACGGGTCGACTCAACTTATAAACAGAATCAAAAGGAACAAGTTACTTCACCTTTACGTAGCATTGAACTCATTTTATAGCTAGCCTCTAACTGTAACAACCTGAATTATATCAAAAACAAAAAGCGATTATAAGTCATAAGAACGTATCATTATTGCTAAAAAAAAAGTACTCCAATAAAAATAAATTGGAATGTAGAATGTCTTAGCTTACAGGAAAGTAGAACAAAAGACTTGCTTGCCAAAGATGCATATAATCCAAGGAATCCAAGTCATCAAATTATGAAATGGTCAAAGCACATTATTAATAGTCAATCTTATGATACAAATAACAACAGGGGATTGCTAAATAGATTGTACATCAAATGTTTATAAGCCAAAAAATGTCATTAAGAATTGTCATCCGTAAGGCTTTAATCCATGTGACTCTCGACTAAAATCAAATACATTAACCAAAAGTCCAAAACAAAGCTAATTGACAAAGTTTTGAGCGACTAATAAGTGCAATACCTGATTATTGTAACAAACACTAGCCAGGGTAGTGGAGTATCAACAATTCAACATCCTTTTTATCCCCTGTGCCCCTGATTTCACAAATCAAAATAAAGAGCAATTATTTATTAAAGATATAAAAGTAAAAACATATTGATTAAATCACAAAAACTATAATTTGTGGTCCGTCTCAAATTACCCTATAAAACTATGTACCAATTCATCAGATTAGTAAAGAAAACAAATAAAAATCAGAGATATCAATTATCAACAACCAAATAATGATATAATTGATGAGAAAAAGGAGGAAAAATGAAAATGAAATCAATTTAACAAATTAGGGTTTGAGTAATTGGGAATTTTAGTTAAAGAAATCAAAGAATAAGCCCATTTACGCTTAAAATTACGAAATAGACTAACAATTTAATGGTAATAAGTCAAATAGAGATTGTATAACTCACCAATCTGAATTTGTTAATAAAAAATTGAGATTTGAGATTTGGGGGAAAACCTTTGTAATTGATTAAATCAAGGCCGAGCGCTTCTGGCCTAAGCAAGAGTAGACTAATGGTAGCGGAGAGGGCTGCTAACAAAGAAAAGAACGACAGACGAGTTTATGATGACGACTGTGTGTCGTGTTTAGGAGACGGAAGTTTTGAGAGGAAAGAGAGGGATTCATTTTTCAGAGCGAAGTCGTCGAGTGAAGGTAGATGAAGTTATGAGCAAGGGAGTTGTGGTTTGGGTTTTAAAACTATATTTTAATACCAAAAACCATTTTTCAGTAAAATGGTTTCTTTGATATTGATAAGTAACCATCTATTGTTGAAAAATGGTTTCTTTTACCTAAGAAACCATGTATCACAATTTTTGGTTATTTATTAATGATGCTTTTTCTCCATATTGTAGTAGTGGCATGAAAGAGAAACGAAGAAGATCGAATGAGAAAGGAGAAGCAAAGAGACGGTGCAAGTGTCGAATGAGAAAGGACGAAGAATATCGAAGAGTTTTTTTTACTGTATCAAATAAATGAATTGAATGACGCGTGATGGAAGGAATTGAAAGATTGAATAATAATATTGATTATTGATGGGAGATTCCAAAAAATAAAAAGTGGCGCACAAACAAAATTTTCAGTAAAATGTTTTGAGCGGCTGAACAAAAAAATGAAATTTTTATAAAGGGTTTATAACTTATGTGATATAAGTGTTGCACAAGTGTTGCGAAAAATGCAACATTTGTATAAAAACGTTGCACTTCGAGTACTACAATGCAACACTTATATTAAAGTGTTGCCTTATGTAAGTAAAAGCAACATTTATAAATTAAGCGTTGCTTAATTAACTGAAAATTGCAACACAAACCGTAAGTGTTGCACACGAAATGTTTCATTAGGTCTATTTTTGTAGTAGTGCCATGTCAACTGTTAAATAGACTCGCTATTCTAGGTGTTTCCAGGTTGACCCTCCAGCTTAAAATAAATTCCCCAAAAGTGAGTTCAACAACTCAACCTGACTCATATTAGTTTGATCTTATGGATAGTGACACTAGGTCATAATCCATCTTTAATAAATCAAGTTTATTAATTAGATCTTTGCTACTACGATCGGATCGTAATGCTTTAGTACTTTGTTCAATTGGTTCTCTACATCATTTAGAAATTTCTCAAATCTCTCAAATGCTTCACTTTATATTTGATTAAGTAAATATACCCTTATCTACTTAAATCATTGGCAAAAAGTGACGAAGTAGTCATAACCTCTCCTTGCGATGATGCTCGTATGACCACATACATCGGCATGTATTAGTCCTAACAAATCACTTGCTCGTGTTCTTTTACCACTAAAGGAAGTACGAATCATTTTGCAAAGGAGACAAGATTCGCATATGCCATATGATTGATAAATCAAATGGTTCAAAATCTAGTCATCACTTGCCTTTTAATGCGTTTCTCATTTATGTAACCTAATCGAAAAAGCCAAATGTACAAATCATTTGGATTACTAGTTATGAGTCTTTTGGATTGTATTATGAAGATATCTTTGCTCGAGTTTGAAGTGTCTAAAACTTGTATATCATAAAGATAAGTGACATGGCTCACATCCATGTCTATTTTCAACAAAACACAACAATTGTCTTTGATAGCAAATTTTAAATCCTTTCATGTCTCACATAGAAATGGAAATAATGTTTTAGACAAAATGGGTACATAATAACAATTATGTAGATTATAACTCAAAGTTATTAGCAAAAATAAGTACATAAGTCCCTCTTGAAGTGGCGGCTACCGTAGCTCCATTTCCTTGTCGGAGATTTATATCGCTCTTGTTCAGCTTTTCCACATTTCCAAGTCCCACTTGGAGTGATAAGTCCAACTTGTTATCTTCCAAATACTCGGGGCAAATATGCTTCCAATGGCCCATGACATTAAAATAATGACATTCATGGTAGGATTGGGCACCCTTCTTGGTTTTGTGGTAGTCTCACTATCAACTTCCAATTCACAATCGGATTTGGGTTTCTTACCCTTCTTTGCCTTTCCTTTATAAATATTATTACTCCTTTCGGTTGCAAGGACATTCTTGCTAGAACTCCCACTCAATTTGATATTTCTCCTAGTTTCATCAAACAAGGATATCTTTGAATTTGTGAGATTCCCCTCATATGATCCTCTTACCTGAGAGGTAGGCATGAGTATGTGAGTGGGAGATGTAGAAGAAGTAAAAAGACAAAGATTCCCATCTTCTCCAATGCTAAAGCGTAATACTTTAATCGGGTCATCGTCATACGAGGAGCATTTTTCATTGAATGATTGGAGCCATGAATTAATTGTGATCGATGTATGATTATTAGATGAAATTGGAGTTGCCATTGCAATTGTGAAAATAATTTCGACTACAAAAATCGGAAGTGAAGGAAATAATTAACATCTATCGTTTTAATAATACTCGTAATTTATAACTACAAGTATTGCATTTATATAGTTACCTCCACCCAACTATATAAATGATTCCGAGATCCAAATTCATATTAATACAGGTACGGTAAAACGAGTCATCCCTTATTAATATAACTTGGTGGATTAACTCTTTAATCGATTCTACTTCAAGAACTCTCGATCGATAAAAATTACTCTAATTCTTATCTTTAGCCCGGAAAACATGCGACTACGGTCACGAATACTTCCGTTGAGCTCAATCCAAATTTCGATGTAATAATATTTTACTACCCCACTTCGCCAATGTAACAAGGTTTGTATTACGGTAAAGCCGGCTCAACTCCCTTATGAAATTGGTACTTCATGTAAGGCTAGTTCTCAATTATTATATGTGAGAGGTCTTGTCAATTTATTATCTATCACGTTTTAAGTGAACTAAAGCGGTGAACTACGATAATTATAATTGACACGGTCGATGACTCGATATGATATGCATGTGTTGTTATGGTGATTTGGCAATGCATGTAACATATTAAGAGAAATGCAAAGTAATAAATAAAATTCCTAGTATGGCCTTCCTAAAAAGCGAAAATCAAATAATCTATTACATATTCGGAAACAAACTCCTTTGGTCCCTTAAATCTTCAAATGGCACGCCTCTCAAGAACACCGTCTTCGTCGGATCACCTTTTCGAATGGCACCGTCTTTGAAGATGCTCCATAATTACAAATAATAATTAAAATACAAAGCTATTCCTATTATACATTTGTAAAATGGAAAAACTAATAAAATAAAAATAAAAGTGATACGAGATCACATTAAATTACAACCGAATCGATATTCCCTTTCATTACGGGTAATATCGATTAAAACTAAGGCCATACTAAGATAAAATTACATAATTCAAAAATTATATAAATAAAAGCAACAATTGAAATATGTAGCATTATAATATGTACCTATCATGCCAAATGATGTGCCAAATCGCCCTATTTAACTTATGTCATATATATATAACCCGGTTTTATGGAAATGCGTGATAATAACCTTTTAAAATCACTAATTAACACTTAAATCACATCTAAGCTCAAGTTAATTATCCCAACACCTTTTAGGACACAAAAATTAGTCATCACATAATTTTTGACAATAATTCAACTTAATTTAATTTTATGCTCATTTTTGACCTTAAAATCATATTATTTATGAAATAAATCGAAATTAAATTATAAAAATTTCAAAATTTGAATTTTAAATTTTTGAACATTCTGGAATAATTCCATCACACTCATAATGTCAAAAATCATGGTTTAAATTTTCGAATTAATTTTGAGAAAATATAGTTACATTTTATTGATTTTATCTCATAAAACATCTAAAGTATCCAAAATTACGCCCATTAATTTTACAACTTTAGATATGATAAGTCGTATATTTATGAAACCTAAAATAATTTCCTCATGCCATGCAATTCGTTTTAGCTATTTATGCTAAAATAGTCACTATTTATGCCATTTTTACACTAAAAATTCATAAATCATGCTAAATGAGATCATTTCATCTCCAAATTTACATACACTCTGAAAATCATGCATGTAAAAACATATTAAAGTTTCATGGCCCAATTCGAAATTAACTATTTTTAACCATTTTACCTCTTTTAATCTATTTTTATCTCATAAAAATCATAAATCATGCAATATTAATCCAATTAATACGTGATTTTACACACAACTTGTAAAATATGCATGTGAGGTCATATAAAATTTCCAAGGTGAGAGAGTAAGTTTAACCAATTTTAATCATTTCAACCTCCATTTATGCCATTTTAACTCGGAAAAACAATAACCAATTATGCATACAACATCCTATGCTCTGATACCCCTTGTTAGATTTATTTACCTATTATTAGACTCCTCTAATAGTGAACTAATTAACTTCTTAATTATTTGTTCTTTAGATCTAGTGCATGCATAACAAAATAAGAGATTTATAAGCAAACAATGTCCCTTACATTGTTAATTTCGGTTTTGTGGGCACAAGTAAGGTCTCCTACCTTCACTTGTTCTTGAGCTATGATGAGTATTAGGATGATCCTCCAAAGACTTCAAGTATAGAAGCCACTCCTCTTTATTGCACCCAAGATTATCCCTTATCCCCACTAAATAATATTTGCTAGATATTTGTTTAGTAGTTTACCTTAAAATTGATTACTAATACTCATATATTACACTAATAATATTAGTAATCTTTTATGAACAATTTGAATCAAAAATATCATGTTTTGATGAAGAAGATGAATATGTGAGAGAGGAAAACTTTGCATGTCATTTGAATGGACAAGCATAAAGAGAATAAGTAGAGAAAAATAATCCTCTAAAGTAGAGGAGGATGTCACGGTTTTGGGAGGGAACTTTTAGCTTTTGTTCTTCTCTAAAACCATAGGTGTAAGACTAGGCTAGAGTACTCATTACATATGCCATACACTATGAACAAATGCAAACAAACAAAAGCCATTTGATACTACCCAAAACCGGTTTCTCCTTATAAAATGGATTACCATTTTTTTTGTCAATTTGTCATTTGTCACATAATATGTCACATGTAGTCTTTTACATGTTATTAATTAATTAATGCATATTCATCACATAAATATCATTTTACAAATTAATTAAATTATATACAACAAATTGACTAGTGATACTTGATCACATAAATAAAATGGGTCATTATATTATAATTCACAACATCTTGTAATTATAATTAACCATTCATTCTTATCTCTATTGTTTCTCAAACAATAAGTAATTTTAGTAATAAAGCATTTTTATTACCAAAATAAATCTTATTTAATCCCATTACAATAAGATATCAATATTCTCTCTCACAAACTGAAATGTTCAATTTTATGGAATTGATCAACGTGTATCGTCATACAATTAATAAACTTTACAGATAAGAGTATCATCCTTTAGGTGTGACCTTAAGGGATCAACTGACCACCACCGTCCCACGACAGTAACGTCAAACTCTAGCAAGCCAATCGTTTCCGATTAATGTTGATCAGTTGACTATATAAAAGAATCATCCCTTACGTATTCTTTATATGAGATTTAATTATGATATTAAATCATGTGATCGCACTATTGTTGAGGACACATTTTCTAACATATACAACCACGTAGCCCAAAATGAACAACACCACACAAATCCTCTATAAATACCTGACAGGGCAGTTGTATACCTATCAAAAATAAGCAACTGGCTCTAACTAATATAGCTAGGGAAGTCGGGTCGATCTCCACAGGGAGATGGAAAAATGTCAGCTTTAACTAGATTCGTCACGGTAACCAATTTGGGGGCTTTGATTTGGTTATTCTAAACTAAAGAGATTGAGAAAGAGAAAAGGGCAGGAGAATAAAGATTAAGCAAACAAGGAAGAAACAGCTAAGATAGTCGGTTCACCATGATCATTCAGTCAAGCAATCTGGGTCTCAGGTCAATGCAAGTATAGCCTATGGGGCAGTGAATATCTCCTTCCGGTCTCAATTCACCCTAAAGCACAAATAGCTTAGCTTCCGCCCTCACTACGGTGCCCTAATGTTCGCTACGAGTCTCACCCTTTCCAACCTTCCGGTCTAGGTCAAGGATTACTATGATAAAATGACTAATTGCGTCGACTCAATTAGATAGAAACAATTAATTGCAGCGATTAACAACAGAGACCACACAAGCACAAAACCTAATATGGCAATTACTATTCCTTCATAATCATGGATTCCCTAGTCTTAGCAAGAGGGAATTAGCTACACATCATTATCGAGTCAACAATAACAATAGATAGATAAAAAGAGTTAAACATGATAGCAACGAAATTAGAGAGATTAAATGAAGCAATAACAATAGCTAAAAGAGAAGGAAAGAATTAAAATAATAATTATGATTAAGAAATAAAAGGAAATAATAATACTGATTACGAATTCCGAATCCAAGTTCTAGAGTAGAGAAGTGTAGAGGAAAGAGAAGCAGTGGAAAAGATAAAGTAGAGGTCCGTGAGGAAGAGTTACGCAGTTTACCCCTCTTAGTAGCACATGAAAATCTCCCCCCTTAAACCTAATCCAAAGCCTAATTACAAAAGCCCATACGAAAATAGGCGGAAAAATACAAATACAAGGCAAACCACTCGATCGAGTGGAAATAAACCACTCGGTCGAGTAAACTAAGCAAAATTCCCCTCGATCGAGTAGAAATACAACTCGATCAAGTAACTCCTTAATGCTGCCTGCTCGATCGAGTATAAGAACTACTCGATCGAGTGATCTTCATGGTATAAAGCATTCGATCGACTAGATAATTGGTCGATCGAGCTATTTTGGCACGTTAGGCACTATGACACCTTCCGAAATCAGCTCACGCGTCTTCAAAGTGACAGATTCCAAGCTCCGGCTCCTTGTTCTCCATAAATGTATGCAAAAAGGGGTGAGTTTGGGCTCAATTTATCTCCTCTTCGGTCTATACCTGCTATTTACACAAGACAAACCAAAGTAGACTATTCGGGGGTATTTGTAGCTAAATGCCACGTAAAATAGTACAGAAATGCGTGTAAAAATAAGGTAAAAACATTATATAAAATACACGCATCAAATCTCCCTAAACCAAACCTTTGCTTGTCCCCAAGCAAACTATGAATGCAACTAAAAATAAACAATGGAACGGGACCAACGCATCAGCTACAAATCATCCACCAAAACCAGTTTAATGCAACAACTAACATAATGGCAAATGATAAGTGCAAACGAATTGAATCAATGTTTCAAACTTATTGAACCGTCGACCTTGCAAGACTAAAAGATATCGGACTCTCACGGGTCGCTCATCACTCAAATTCAGGCATAAGGCGAGTATATATGTGGAAGATAGAAAGAAGTAAAGACACTCACCTAACTCGACCTATAAAGACATGCATGCAGTTAACATGAATAAAGTCTCTACAACCGTACATACGCCTTCCAACCAACTAATGACCAAGACACATGACGAGGACTTACATTTGGGTAAGTGAGGTAATGGGTAAGAAAGGGCTAAGATGAATTTGGAAATGTGGAGTTAGTAGCCAAACTAGCAGCACGGATCAAAATTATGAAACTGCATCCCAACTTGGTACTCAATATAATAATACAGAACGGTGCAAATTCAATGCACTCAACTCCCAATACACCACAAACTTGTCGACTCCAAATAAAATATAAATAAAACATGGGAGTGAAAATCATCTATACAATTTATCATTTTTCATATATGATTTTTCTTTTTCTTTTTTTCATATTTCCAATTTTTTTCTTTTCATTCTTTTTTCTTTTTCGTTCATTTTTCTCTTTTCATTCCCTTCAATTCTTCCACCAACTTCTGAAATCAGATAGATATAACCAAGCCGCAGTAAAGCATTCCAAACACCTACTCATTACTAGCTTGGCTAGGGTAGGAAAGGTTATAGAATGTAGCTAGTAGGACAAAAAGGCAATTTGGCTATGTGGGGCTCATGGGTAGAATGAAATAAAAGGGAACTGCCTCTCCTAACTTTTGTCACCATCCACAGACCGAATGCATACAGGTATTAAGAAGACTAGACTCATGCTTATGGAAATTGATGTTACATGCCTTACAGAGAGTACTACTCACATCCCAAATGAAACCGGTCATGAATGTCACCAGTTTATAAAGCTCTAACCTCAGAATGTAATGTAGCTTGCCAATATGTGAGTCAAGTCTATTCGTTCAGATAAGAGAGAAACAAAAATTCGTAGATTATGCACATTATCATGCCAACTAAATGTCAAGAATATGCAGAGCTAAGGTAGGGATTCAATGTAGCGTCAAAGTTCAAACGTTCCGCCTCAATTAAACGTGAAAATTTTTGAAATTTATGTGATTTTTTGAATTTAAGAACGACAATGCATGCGGAAATAAATAAACGTGCAAACGGAAATGCAAGAAAACATGCAGACACAGATATGGATGCATGCCTCCCCAAACCAAACCGTACAATGCCCTCATTGTACCAAAAATAGGGGAAGAAATGCAAACTAAGGAGAAAGGAAAGCAGGGGTCGGAATACTTACAAGACGTCATGAAAAGGGACCTCCCCAAACCGACCATGAACATGGGAGGTCATAAGAAGTCAAGCAGTAGCTCAATAGACGAAAAGTAGCATCTTGAAGACGAAACAGCTCGATCGAGTGGCTTGGAATAGCTCGATCGAGTGAAATGGTGTCAGAAATGCTCGATCGAGTGAAACTATTACTCGATCGAGTGAAACTATTACTCGATCGAGTGATCGTGGATTTGCAGCTTGTCGATCGAGTATAGATGTTACTCGATCGAGTGATTCTCAACTCAAATTTGCTCGATCGAGTAACAAAACTACTCGATCGAGTTACTACACCTTCAAAACACGAGTAAAGAGCAGGGGAAAAACAAAGGACGCATAGTTCAGCGTTTAAAGTTCAACAAAAAACTAAATGCGAAGGAAAAAGTTCAACAAAAATACAACAAAACAGTCCGGGTTGCCTCCCGGAGAGCGCAGGTTTAAGAGGTCCCTCACGACCTTTCTGGCATCAATTAAGTGGCGCATCAAGCTTGTCGAAGTACAAGACTTCAACACGATTATCTGCTTCATTTGCTGCGTGATAATGCTTCACATATTGCCCATTCACCTTGAACCGGTTTCCCTCGGGGCTTTCTAGCTAAACGGATCCAAATTTAGTAACAGCTGTCACGGTCTAAGGACCACTCCACCTGGACTTCAGCTTGCCAGGAAATAATCGCAGTCGGGCATCAAACAGCAACACCTTTTGCCCGACATGAAATTCCTGAGGTAGAATTCTTTTGTCATGCCATCTTTTCGTCTTTTCCTTATAAATGCGCGAGCTATCATAGGCATTAAGCCTAAAATCATCCAATTCATCTAGCTGCAAAAGACGATTCTAACCACACAACTTAGGATCAAAGTTAAGCTCACGAATTGCCCACCAAGCCTTACATTCCAACTCAACAGGTAAATGACATGATTTCCCATAAACCAACCGATAAGGTGATGCACCAATCGGTGTCTTAAAGGCAGTTCTGTAGGCACATAATGTGTCTTCTAATTTAATACTCCAGTCCTTCTGTGATTTAGAAACTACCTTAGACAAGATCTCTTTAAGCTCGCGATTAGAGACCTCAACCTGACCACTAGTTTGGGGATGATACCCCAAACCACGCCGGTGTTGAACACCAACCTTAGACAGAATGGAAGTTAATTTCTTTTCTTTAAAGTGCATTCCCCCATCACTAATGACGACTCTAGGGACATAAAATCGGGGAAATATGACCTTTTTAAACATTTTTATCACGGTCCTGGCATCACAATCAGGTGATGCAATTGCCTCAACCCATTTCGACACATAATCTACAGCTACTAAAATGTACCTGATACCTTTACTAGACGGGAACGGTCCTTGGAAATCAATGCCCCAGACATCGAAAACCTCAACCTCTAAGATACCATTTTGTGGCATCTCGTGTCTTTTTAAAATATTCCCTGATCGTTGCCAAGCATCACAAGCTGAAACAAAAGACTTAGCATCAGTAAACAAAGAAGGCCAATAAAAGCCAGACTAAAGTACCTTAGCCACGGTGCGCGATGGACCGTGGTGACCACCATAGGGAGAGGAGAGACAGCCTTCCAGGACTACTTTGGTCTCCCACTGCGGAATACATCGTCTGTAGAGACCGTCTGCATATTTCTTAAACAAATAAGGGTCATCCCAGAAATACTGCTTAGCGTTATACAGAAAACGCTTCCTCTGCTGATGAGAAAGGTCAGGCGGCAACTTGCCACTGACAACGTAGTTAGCTATATCTGCATACCAAGGTTCTTGGTTAACAATAGATGACAATACAACAAATAAAGAATCATCAGGAAAAGACTCATCAATAGGTAAAGAATCTTCCCCCTCTTGTCGCGATAGTCGCGACAGATGATCAGCTACAACGTTCTCAGCTCCTTTCTTATCCTTAATCTGCAAATCAAACTCCTGGAGAAGGAGTATCCATCTCAATAGCCGTGTTTTAGCCTCTTTCTTGGCAAGGAGATGCCTCAAAGCTGCATGGTCAGTAAAAACAGTAACTTCTGACCCAATCAAATAAGAACGAAATTTCTCTAAGGCATAAACTACAGCTAGCAGTTCTTTTTCAGTGGTGGTATACTTCACTTGAGCCTCATCCAGAGTTCGGCTCGCATAGTAGATTACATTTAAAGATTTGTCTTTCCGTTGGCCTAGCACCGCTCCTAGTGCATAATCACTGGCATCACACATTACCTCAAACGGCAAGTCCCAGTCGGGAGGCTGTATGATCGGCGCAGAGACCAAAGCTTGATTTAACCTGTTAAAACCAGAAAGACACTCATCAGTAAATACAAAAGGGGCATCCTTAAGTAGCAGCTGTGTAAGTGGTTTAGCAATTTTCGAGAATTCCTTGATAAACCGGCGATAAAAGCCGACGTGACTAAGGAAACTCCTCACTCCCTTAGCATTAACAGGAGGGGGTAATTGCTGAATCACTTCCACTTTTGCTTTATCAAATTCTATTCCCCTATCAGAAACTAAGTGCCCTAAGAGAACTCCCTCGTTGACCATGAAATGGCACTTCTCCCAGTTAAGCACAAGGTTAACCTCAATACAGCGCTGCAACACTTTATCAAGGTTAGACAGACAGTTAGAAAAATCACTTCCATAAACACTGAAATCGTCCATCAAAACTTCCATAATAGACTCAATATACTCTGAAAATATCCCCATCATGCACCTTTGAAAGGTAGCAGGGGAATCGCATAAACCGAAAGGCATCCTGCGATAAGCAAACACGCCCTGAGGACAAGTGAAAGTATTCTAGCTTGATCATCTGGGTGAATAGGGATCTGAAAGAACCCCGAATACCCATCTATATAGGAGAAAAATTTATGAGAAGCTAACCTTTCTACCATTTGATCAATAAAAGAAAGGGGAAAGTGTCTTTCTTGGTGGCGGCATTCAGCTGTCTGTAGTCTATACACATCCGCCAACCAGTCACTACTCTACTAGGTATTAATTCATTTTTGTCATTCTTAACCACGGTGGTCCCTCCTTTCTTAGGGACTACCTGCACTGGACTCACCCATTTAGAATGACCAACCGAATAGATGATACCTGCATCAAGCAGCTTCATTACCTCAGCCATCACAACATCTTGCATCTTCTAGTTCAGCCGGCGCTGACCCTGTCTGCAAGGTTTGTGATCTTCCTCCAGCTCTATCCTGTGCATACAAATATCGGGACTAATCCCCTTGATATTGTCCAAGGAATAACCCAAAGCTTTCCTGTTTTTCTTAAGCACAGCTAACAAAGAAGTCAGCTGATTATTATCGAGCTTAGCACTAACAATGACTGGATATTGCTCAAGATCATCTAGGAAAACATATTTTAGATGAGAGGGAAGAGGCTTACGCTCAGGTACCTTTACCTCAATGGAGCAAAGGGTACTGATCATCTGTTCCACTTGCTCTCCCTCAGCGTTGGTGAGTTCACGCACATCTAAATCATCCCTGCGCAAATCCAATATAGCATCATCGTCATCTAAGTTATCTGCACACTCATCCAAAAGCATAAGAGCCTCTAGTGGGTCCCTTGTAAGGGAACCGGACCAGAAGTCATAAAGAGACTCATCAATAATATCAACATAATAGCATGTATCCTCTATCATTGGCCGAGCCAAAGGGCTAGGCAGACTAAAAGTAGTCGCATCATCCCCTACTGCAAGAGTCGAGCGCCCTTGTTTGACATCAATAATAGCCCCAGCTGTACAAAGGAACGGTCTTCCTAATATAATCGGGGTCCGTGTGTCCTCTGCTATGTCTAAAACAATAAAATCTACTGGTATAAAGAACTTGCCTATTTTCATAGGCACGTCCTCTAAGACACCTAAGGGTCGCCTAACAGATCTATCAGCCATCTGTAGGGTAATGTTAGTTAATTTAAGATGACCCATATTCAATTTCTTGCAGATAGATAGGGGCATGACACTGACACTGGCTCCTAAATCACAAATCAATTACCTCATTGCCTATAATACAGGTAATAGAGAAACTACCTGGGTCCTTCATTTTAGGTGGAGCCTTATTTAAAAGTAAATTGATAGACTCTTCCAAAAATGAAACGATCTCAAATTCACTTAGCTCTCTCTTACGCGTCACAATATCTTTCATGAATTTAGCGTAAGTAGGTACCTGGGCAATAAGTTCGGTAAAAGGGACAGTTACCTGCAGGTTCTTCACAACGACCACAAACTTACCATACTGTCGCTCGACCTTTGCGTCCTTCAGACGACTTGGGAAGGGTACTCTGGTAGCAATGAGTGGACCCCCAACTTTCTCTTTACCTTTATCAACAAGTGACGTCTTCACAACAGGGGAAGATGACACAGTAGCGGAATTAGATGTCAAAATAGGATCTCCGCTGGCTTTGGTGCTCGATCGACCAGTTTTTTCACTCGATCGAGTGGTTTTATCTTGGAAATTACTCGATCGAGCTGTTTGGACCACTCGATCGAGCTCTTGGATTTCTGGCTTACTCGATCGAGTACAATTTTCACTCGATCGAGTGACATCATCTGCTAAACTGTTCGATCGAGAAGAATTCATTGGTTGATCGAGTTCTTCAAATTGAGCACTACTCGATCGAATAGTGTTTATACTCGATCGACCATCTTGATGGAAAATTTCACTCGATCGAGAAGTATTTTCACTCGATCGAGTGCCAGGACAATATACAGCAGGGATATCGCCCGTATACTCATCTAGCTCTTCTTTCGGGGCATTATCAACTGTCACAACCCCATCTTTCAGCATTTTTGGCCCCTCATAAGGAAGGCCGCTTCGGAGATTGATGGCGTTAACTGGGTCGCATGTCGGTGGATGGTTAGCTTGGTCTTTCGCGAGTGTCAACTGCGCGACTTGTTCTCTTAACTCCACGATAACAGTTTCATTCTTGCTGCATTTTTCCCCAAACTGTTGTGTTAAATTCAACATCAAGGATTTCAGTTCGGCAATTTCCCCGTTTGTAGAAGGGGGGTTCGGCTGCGGTATTGGCGTGGAAGGAGTAGAAACATTTGTCATTTCTTCATATAATTGAGAAAAAGGAACTCCTTGCTTGTATTTCTGATAAGCAAAGACGCGCTCTATTCTCGCCATACAATCAATGGGGTCATGCCCCTCCATGCCGCATCTACCTCATATCTCCACATGCTCAGTAATTGCACAAACTTGTGCACTCTCACCCATAACCTCCGTAATCTTCATATTACCTAGACTTTTGCTTGGACTCTCCACTTCAGCTGCTGCCAACTCGTTGACTTGCCCACTTCCTCAGGGATTTCCATATTCGGCAACATGGATGGCCATCACCTCAATAAGACGCCACCCTTGATCATCCTCCATGTTTTTCGTGATCTCCCCTTAGCTACACTATCAAGGATAACTCTCTAGTTTCGATATAACCCGTTGTAAAACTGGGTACATAGGAACTAACGCTTGAAACCGTGATGAGGCACAGAACGGACGAGCCTCTTGAACCTAGTCCAACCCCCATCCAAGTCGTCGGTGGGCAATTGTTCAAAAGAAGTAATCTGAGCTCTAAAAGCATTAGTGCGCTGTGGTGGAAAATATCACCTGTAAAAGGCTAAAGCAAGAGAAGTCCAGTCGGTTACACCGGCTGCTTCCCTATCTAAATCCCTCAACCATTCCCGGGCATCATCAGCTAAAGAAAAGGGAAAGTGAACTCCCTTTACTTTGTCCTGTGTCACCCCAGCAGCAAGAGGAATGGTAGAACAATACTCTGTAAATAGCTCTATGTGCCTGCATGGATCTTCTTCAGGTAACCCCCTAAAGAGATTTCTCTCGACCAGCTGCATGTAGGATGGGTGAATTCCAAAGGTTCCCGATTAAGTAGTGGGTAGTAAGAAACCTTTTGGAAGGGAATCCACCGTTGGCTCTAAATGACTGGCTATATTAGGCATCCTGGCAAATAGAGTTTACAAAGCAGAGCAGGTGCGACAATGTTCTCTTATAGAACAGATAACCTGCAAACTAATCAAAAACTTTGCAAAAATGAGATCAGTCTCAAGGAAAAAGTTCCTTGAGATGAAAGACAAACTCAAATAAAACAACAAAACTGCGCCACCTCCCCGGCAACGGCGCCAAATTTTGACAAGGCAGTCGTATATCTTTCAAAAATAACCAACTGGCTCTAACTAATATAGCTAGGGAAGTCGTGTCGATCTCCACAACGAGATGGGAAAATGTTAGCTTTAACTAAGTCCGTCACGGTAACCGATTTGGGGGCTTTGATTTGGTTATTCTAAACTAAAGAGATTGAGAAAGAGAAAAAGGCAGGAGAATAAAGATTAAGCAAACAAGGAAGAAACAGCTAAGACAGTCAGTTCACCATGATCATTCAGTCAAGCAATCTGGGTCTCAGGTCAATGCAAGTATAGCCTATGGGGTAGTGAATATCTCCTTCCGGTCTCAATTCACCCTAAAGCACAAATAGCTTAGCTTCCGCCCTCACTACAGTGCCCTAATGTTCACTACGAGTTTCACCCTTTCCAACCTTCCGGTCTAGGTCAAGGTTTACTATGATAAAATGACTAATTGCGTCGACTCAATTATATGCAACAAATTGACTAGTGATACTTGATCACATAAATAAAATGGGTCATTAAATTATAATTCACAACATCTTGTAATTATAATTAACCATTCATTCTTATGTCTATTGTTTCTCAAACAATAAGTAATTTTAGTAATAAAGCATTTTTATTACCAAAATAAATCTTATTTAATCCCATTACAATAAGATATCAATATTTTCTCTCACAAACTGAATTGTTCAATTTTATGGAATTGATCAACTTGTATCGTCATACAATTAATCAACTTTAGAGATAAGAGCATCATCCTTTAGGTGTGACCTTAAGGGATCAACTGACCACCACCGTCCCACGACAGTAACGTCAAACTCTAGCAAGCCAATCGTTACTGATTAATATTGATCAGTTGACTATATAAAAGAATCATCCCTTACTTTATATGAGATTTAATTATGATAATAAATCATGTGATCGCACTATTGTTGAGGACACATTTTCCAACATATACAACCACGTCGCCCAATTGCACAACACCACACAAATCCTCTATAAATACCTGACAGGGCAGTCGTATACGTATCAAAAATAACCAACTGGCTCTAACTAATATAGCTAGGGAAGTCGGGTCGATCTCCACAGGGAGATGGGAAAATGTCAGCTTTAACTAAGTCCGTCATGGTAACCAATTTGGGGGCTTTGAGTTGGTTATTCTAAACTAAAGAGATTGAGAAAGAGAAAAATGCAGGAGAATAAAGATTAAGGAAACAAGGAAGAAATAGCTAAGACAGTCGGTTCACCATGATCATTCAGTCAAGCAATCTGGGTCTCAGGTCAATGCAAGTATAGCCTATGGGGCAGTGAATATCTCCTTCCGGTCTCAATTCACCCTAAAGCACAAATAGCTTAGCTTCCGCCTCACTACGGTGCCCTAATGTTCGCTACGAGTCTCACCCTTTCCAACCTTCCGGTCTAGGTCAAGGATTACTATGATAAAATGACTAATTGCGTCGACTCAATTAGACAGAAATAATTAATTGCAGCGATTAACAACAGAGACCACACAGGCACAAAACCTAATATGGCAACTACTATTCCTTCATAATCATGGATTCCCTAGTCTTAGCAAGAGGAAATTAGCTACACATCGTTATCGAGTCAACAATAACAATACATAGATAAAAAGAGTTAAACATG
The DNA here is from genome assembly GCF_048544455.1 of Silene latifolia. Taxonomy (NCBI): domain Eukaryota; kingdom Viridiplantae; phylum Streptophyta; class Magnoliopsida; order Caryophyllales; family Caryophyllaceae; genus Silene; species Silene latifolia. Next base: position 248,320,828 of record NC_133538.1, on the reverse strand, counting down.
ATAGCTACGAAATTAGAGAGATTAAATGAAGCAATAACAATAGCAATAAGAGAAGGAAAGAATTAAAATAATAATTATGATTAAGAAATAAAAGGAAATAATAATACCGATTACGAATTCCGAATCCAAGTTCTAGAGTAGAAAAGTGTAGAGGAAAGAGAAGCAGTGGAAAAGATGAAGTAGAGGTCTGTGAGGAAGAGTTACGCAGTCTACCCCTCTTAGTAGCACACGAAAATCTCCCCCCTTAAACCTAATCCAAAGCCTAATTACAAAAGCCCATACGAAAATAGGCGGAAAAATACAAATACAAGGTAAACCACTCGATCGAGTAAACTAAGCAAAATTCCCCTCGATCGAGTAGAAATACAACTCGATCGAGTAACTCCTTAATGCTGCTTGCTCGATCGAGTATAAGAACTACTCGATCGAGTGATCTTCATGGTATAAAGCATTCGATCGACTAGATAAGTGGTCGATCGAGCTATTTTCGAACTTTAGGCACTATGACACCTTCCGAAATCAGCTCACGCGTCTTCAAAGTGACAGATTCCAAGCTCCGACTTCTTGTTCTCCATAAATGTATGCAAAAAAGGGACAAGTTTGCGCTTGATTTATCTTCTCTTCGGTCTATACCTGCAATTTATACAAGACAAACCAAAGTAGACTATTCAGGGGTATTTGTAGCTAAATGCCACGTAAAATAGACAGAAATGCGTGTAAAAATGAGGTAAAAACCTTATATAAAATACACGCATCAATACCCCTCAAATGCCGCCATTTGAAGGTACGCGAGAGTCCGCCCCTTCTTTTCTCCTGAACATTATAGACCTCGACTTCTCGAGTCAACAACAGACATGTATTTTCGACCTACCGATTGAAAATACGAGCCTTATACATTGTTTGGTACCGTCATCGTGCATTATATCACTTGACTTGCCACATAGACCAACTACACCATCACTAAAGCAAAGTAACACTCTATATTTTACAAAAACGGTTTTAAATCGAGTTTTCCGACGCACGAGTTTTTAAACTTTGTCAATTTCTCCTCAAGCAACCTAGCATGTAAGTATGAGGGTGTAATTAATCCTCTTTTTTCATGTTCTTTTTATCTGTTTTCATGACTTTAACATAATAAAAAATGCATAACATGATCCAAAATACGGATTGATCGAGCCAAAACCGAGTTTTGACTGGACACTGAGGCTCGTTGTCACCACTACCAATGTCGCGCCTCTTAGGCACCCCATTCAAATTTGAGTTCGACTTTCCTCCATTTCATTTCTTATTTGCAATCGATTTTTACCATTTCAAATATTTCAAATCATTTTTATGATTAGCATTTTTAACCATGAATTATATTCACCCTTGGTTCCTTATACATTTCTTTACATTTGAAAAAATCCATATTAGTCATACATGGATAATCATCCTTGATTCTAGATACCATGTCAGTTTAACCCGAGTACGATGATAAACTTTGACTAATTACAAAGCAATGAACTTAATATATTAGTTCATATCAAGCATTTTTTTACACCTTTTTTACAAAACTATTAATGTCAAGTTCGCAAAATAGGACCCGACATCGAATACTATCAAGACGATGATAATTATTCCGAGTCACGTTCTTTATATTAGCACAAAAACGGTCTTAACGACCTTTTCAAAAAAAAAGCGGGTTTTAACACCCTTTTACAAATGATTTCACAAACATTTTCAACAACCAGGAGACACCCTTTTACAAATGATTTCACAAACATTTTCAACAACCCAAAACAAAGTCCAAAAGTCCACAATGAATGTCCTAAAATATACAAAATGTATATGGTACAACCGACAACAGAAGCAAAAACAAAAAAAACGAAAGCAACTACTACTGGTCGCCACCTAGCTCGGTAACTCTCACCTCGAGAGCAGCAATCTCGGTGTCTCGGACCTCCAACTCCCTCAACAGGCGATCCGTCTCCTCTTGAGACTGCACTAGCTCACACTCCAGGTCGCGCTCCCTCTACAAATGACATAGAAATGGCTCATGTCAATCATTTCAAATGCAAAGAAAGTTAGAAAATTAAAAAATGAAGTAAACAAAAGGTTCATACCTATCGTACTCAACCACCAGCAAGTGCCTCAATGGCAGTAGCCCGAAGCCGGTTGGCTACCCTCCACAAAGCCACGAACCGAGATGGCGCCACCAGCATTTTAATAAACAAAGATTCTCAATAAATGGACAAAAATGGACAAATGTATTCTTATACAAAAGCTAACTGAGTTGGGAACTCACCCTCCGAATCAAATGCTACCACTCATCTACGCCAGCATCTGTCACCGCCTCGCCAAATTCGCGAAGCTCGGAGATCGTCGTCATCCCCGCCGCGTCGGTGTACTCGAGGGTCTCGGGGTACGCTGGGGGCTCTACACCCGCCTCCTCAACCTCCTTTAAAATCCAAATGGTTTCTTTAGTCGATGATCATTCATCATTTTATCTAATCAACTCGTAAAGGAAGATTAAAACACTTACCACGACCGGCCAATACACTAGCCTCCGGCGAGTGAACGCAGAGTAATCCTCGCCGGGAAGACGGAGAGTGTCGCCTCCGATGTCTGCTAAGTCAGCCTCCCTCTCAGCGTCGGAAGGCTCCCTAAACATCGTCCGAGGAGGATCGATGGGAAACATGAAGACATCACGAGAGCAGTGACGATTCAAACGCTCGCCCAAGTACCACACTGGACCAATCGACGTCCTCAGCAGCAACCGACTCGAGCTCCTAGGTCGAAGGACCTCAGCCACGAAAGGAGGAGCACCAGCATAGTCCGCCCAAGGCCTTGGCACCCACTGAGACAAGCAAACAAGAGATCATTCTTATGATAGCTTCAAAAGAGCGAGGAATAAACAAATAAAGGAAAGTGATTAGGATACTCACGTCACTGAACTTCAGGGCATTCACGCCCCATCGGCAGACATCGTAAGAAGAGGGCTGGCTCTTCCTACGACACATCATCCAATCCATCACAACAGGATAAGCTCTCACCCCCGGCTCCGTCCACTTGGGCGCGAAGCCCGAAAAGTAGGAGTACACCCACGCCTGCAAAACAAGATAATAAATGACGATCTTTCACGATTCAACAAGAGAAAAGAAATGATCTTTCATGATGCAAAATGAAGGTCCATACCTCCAACAGCAGTCCAGGGCCAAAAGTAGCAGGGGAAGTCCCCTTCTCCACCAGCTCGGACGAACCATGTCCCTCATGTAGCGAGTGGGGACCGAAAATCTAGGAGTGACCCAGTCCCAACGACCCAGGTCACTCAAGTCAGAAAGGAAGGGAAGAAGCTTCGTCGAAAGCCTTTCCCCCTTGTCTCCAAGGTAGAGTGAAGAGAAGAACCACTAGAGCCACATGCGAGCTCTCTGCTCCTCCGTATAAGAAGAAGGAGCCTTCTCCTTCCCGTCAATCGTCACCACCATCGGGATCCGGCCAGCAAATTAATCCCTGACGTGAGTGCTCGGCACTAACCCGGGAACCACAGCAGCACTCGTCGCTAGGTTCCAGCCGATCAGCCTTCTGGCCTTAGCCGAGTCCACCCTCATGGCCGTTGACGGCCACATCACAGCCTCTGCTCCACACGGTAGACCAGAAATCATGTCGTAGTCCTCCAACGTGACCCCGACCTCATTGAAAGGCATGTGAAAGCTCAAGGTCGTGTCCCAGAACCGATCAAGAAAGGCTCGAATCAGGCTAAGGTTAGCCCGAAGCTTCCTTTCCTTGATCCCCCTCCACGCCCGTGCTAAGGCTCCAAAAGCTCTAAGCTCGATGATGGCCTGCTCCTCCGCCGACAGTCTTCCGTAGGCCTCCATCATCGTAGTGTAGCCAGAAAATGACCTCATGTTCCCGGCCTCCTATTTCAATTCAATGCAAAGCTATCATTAGCTCGAGTGAAAGAGAAATAAAATGACAAATGAATGAGTAAAGAAAGATGGAGAGAGAATGATGAATTCGATATTTACCAAGCTCTTCACCGTCCTATAATACAGGTGACTCTCCGCTGCCCAGATGAGATGTCGGCTATCCCATCTCTCAGTCCACTTAGGTGCTCCTCTCAGCTGACGACCACCTCGTCCGACGTTGGCCCGTCTCGGCGCCTCTCCTCAGCTTCCTTCCAATTCGATTATCAAAAGTTCGTTACAAGTTCGTTATTTGTGGGCCCATCTTTGGTGCGCCTCTTCCTCAACACCATATATCGTTATTTGGTCCATTTGATGTTTGTTCTTCATCCGGACCCGTACTTCCGAGCAGACTGCAAATTGTCGCAGTACTTTATCAAGACTTCGCTTGCAACAACGAGCGGATTTTCTCTGACGGTGTTTTGAGACCCCTCAATTAATCCCCCAGCGAGAGTTCATGACAGCCGATTGTTCCTCTTGAGACATGAAGATTTAACCTCAAGTTTTGCCGGAGTTCGCTTGAGACCGACGCAAGCATATTCCACCCAGCAGTTTCTACCGACGTCCTGCTACCCCTTCAATATTACGTTTTATTTCCCCTCAGAAAGATAAGTCTCAGGTATGATCTCTTCTTATGGCTGGCAAGCCTCCTTACGTAGTCTAATGGACTATAAACGACCCTCCCCGATAGTCGACAGACTCTAAAATGTGCCCGACGAAAGGTCCTTGGCTCAGACCCCTTGAGCCGCCTCGCGTTGCCATAGTTGTCAGGTTGTAATCATTGATTGACCTGATGGCTATACTTTGACTTTTGCCTTGTCCAAGCCTCAGTCAAAGTGGGGGCTCTGTAGATACCTCATTTCTGCACCTCCCGCAAGCCACCCGGTGATGATTGGGCCGCATGTTTGATACACGGAACGATCTATGACAATTCGTAAGTTTAACGTCAAGTGATAGCTCACACACTTGTGTCTACCCCTTGGTCGTCATCTACGCACCATTACGGTCATTTTGACAGTAATTAAAGTTCATTTGGAGTCCGTGTCAAAAACCGTCTTCATTTTCTAATAACCGTTTAAAATGTCGAGTCAGAATATTCTGGAATGTTTCGGATATTTCTATTCCATATTTCAATCTTTTAATCTTTTGGCAAAATATTTCCGGAAATTATATATTAAATAATAAGGAAATTGAGATCTACCGCAATTCAATAACAGAAACGCAGAAAATCTTTCTTCCGCAGGAGGAAACCCCTGGGGAAAGGACGCAGCCCCTGCTGCGCCTCTTCCAAGAGCCGCAGTGGTTTCAGCGCCTCTTCCCTAGCTCCTTTCTGCGTATTTTAACATCTTTTCGAGATTGGTTTCCAAAGTTTTACCGAAAACCTAATACCTCCGTGTGATTAGTATAAATAAGGATCTTCGTTCCTCATATTTCTCACGCGAGTGTCCGCCCTTCTCTTCTCCCTTTGCATTCTAAGACCGTGCTCTTTGCTTATTGGCGTCTACGTGCTTGATCTTTCGACCACGTAAGCTCGAATCCTTCTGAGTACCAGCCTCGTTTTACATGACCGAACAATTTGACCAACTCCACTCAATCAACTTAATCAATCTATTTTAATTCCTCTTACAAGGGCACTTTCATCATACATTTGAGTCGAGCAAAAACTAATCGTTAACTTAGTCAATCTCGTTTCGTCAAACACGTAATTCTCAGGGTGTAAATCGCATCTTTTATTATTGTATTTTTCTTTTGTATCAAATTATTGTAAGATTTACGTCAAAAGCATATTTAAAACCGATTTATAAACCCTTTTATTCAAACCTTTTTTACGGATTAACGGGAGACAGATGTCTAGAAGAAACGCAGCAACTGCTGCGCCTCTTCGAAGGGCCGCAGCATCTGCTGCGCCTCTTCCTAAGGCTGCTGCAGTTCCTGCCTTTCTTCTTCTTTCTTCCTTCTCTGTCAATTCGTCTATTTTACTTCGTCTTTTCTTGTTTTCTTCTTTCGTTCATATACTAATTTTAATACATAATTCATTAATAATTCACCACTTTTAATTTCCGACTTAAATCCCTTATAATTAATATTTGCGGGTTTTCGTCATTAAAATCAAATCCGGGTTTTAGAGATTCGATTCATCCATATCAAGTCTCTGGAATTCACCTTTGTATATTTTCGTCTGTTCTTTATCACTTAATAATTTGTAAATAAACCTAATTCAATCGTGTTAATAAACCTAATTAATTTGTTCTAATAAACTTAATTCGTAATTAATTTGTACTTAGTCATTAATTTGTTCTAATTAATTTGAGTCCGTCCTTTATTGTTATTATGACCCTCTCATATGTAAATAACCTGTTAAATTACTTCTACTCGAGTCGGATATCAATAATCAATCATTAAATTCACCAATGAACATTAACAATATGCAGTTCCAGCTTCACAGCCAGAACTCACCTGAGGAACCGACGCAGTGACCATTGCGCCTCTTCCAAGGGACGCAGCTCAGCTGCGCCTGTTCCGGGTTGAGTTCTGCCTCTGAACTTCCGTTGTTTCTTTGACATAGTTTGTTAGTTTACGTATTAATCGACTATTAATCATAATACCACTGCTAATCTGTCCGTTTTCTACCTTAATTTGTATCCTTTTCTTTTTCCCAAATTATCCGTTTTAAATGTATTTTCGACGTAAAACAATCAAACCAATGTAATTATTGTAATTTTGATTATTGTATTTTATTGTACTCTTTATTATTGTTTGTTTGTATGTTTTCACATGTAATCAACCTTAAATCTCTACTTCGACCCAATATATGCTAAGTTACGTGTTCACCGACTTAGTTAATTCTCACATGCTAGGATTAATCTATTGGATGTTGTATTGCATGCATATAATCGACAACATATCGAATATAGATGTATTTCCCTAATCATTAGTAGAGGCCGCTATCGAGACGGGCGTGATTAGGTGTTCGATCAAAAGAGCTTCCTAATACATACCCTCACCCCTTACTCTAGATCTCTGTGAACATCTGTGTTCATTGGCATCCAGGAGAGTCATTCTAGACATAGAATGTTATGGGTAACTAGTGCTTAGTGTCTATGTCATTACTTTGTGTCTATGTCATTACTTTGTATCTTGGCATGACGTGAAGTATTCGAACGGTTTCCAATTTTCCACAATAAATTGGTGGTGACTCCACAAATGGAAACGCTTGTTTTCCCAAGCGACCCCGTAGGCCCCCCGTGTCCACAATATGTTGTGCAGATTTAGAGAGGACAGTGAGGGAAATACTGGACACACACCAAAAAAACCAAAATTCTGCCATTTGGGTGAAAATCATTGTTATGAATCACCTGAAATCTAGAAAAAGTAGAAGAACAAACATCCAAAAGTGCCTTAGATTTAAGATGGGTCATTATCATTATTATTATTATTGTTATTGTTATTGTTATTGTTATTGTTATTGTTATTGTTATTGTTATTGTTATTGTTATTGTTATTGTTATTGTTGTTGTTGTTATTGTTATTATTATTGTTATTATTGTTGTTATTGTTATTATTGTTGCTATTGTTGCTATTGTTGTTATTGTTATTATTGTTATTATTGTTATTATTGTTATTGTTGTTAGAGAAAATTGTTGATTACAGCCTTTTATAAACCACTTTTTGAAAATTACAGCCTTATATAATTTTTTTTGAAAATTACATCCAAAATATAACTTTTCTTCTAAAATTGCACCAACTTGAGGTTTTTGGTGAATTTTGATGATGTTTTTATGATGTACCCTTTATTATTTGAGAGCCTACTTACCCAGATTTCTTCCCTCTCCTTAACACAAACCAATTAATCACCTCAAACATCATAAAAACATCATCAAAATTCACCGAAAACCTCAAGTTGGTGCAATTTTAGAAGAAAAGTAATATTTTGGATGTAATTTTCAAAAAAAATTATATAAGGCTGTAATTTTCAAAAAGTGGTTTATAAAAGGCTATAATCAACAATTTTCTCTTGTTGTTATTATTGTTGTTGTTATTATTATTGTTATTATTATTATTATTATTATTATTATTATTATTATTATTATTATTATTATTATTATTATTATCATCTAGTTTTATAACATGACTTGTAGAATATAATATAATTTATATAATTAGAAAATATGGGGTATTATATATTCCGAGTCCTTTATCGCAAAGAGGAGTTCATCGGGGAAGGTGTAGGTTTGGGGTGAAGGTCAGGGCCTGTCCGCCTCCACAAGGTGTTCGGTTTTGAGTAGGTTGTCCCCCGCAGAAAGCCTCTTCCAATAATCTTGTCTCACCTTCCAAGCAATAACCTATATCACCCAAGTCCTTAAGCCATTTGATCCTCACCATGTAGGCTTCATTAAAACTTACTACTCCCTCAACCATCGCCTAATACACCGGTCCGGGCACAAATCACGTGACTTTATTCGCTATCTTCATCACAAGAGCTTCTCAAACCAAAGAACACTTTTGCGGTATGGTCATTCTCTGGAAGGAAAAACACAAAATTGACACAGCGCTGAAATAGAAGGTCTCCACCCGAAACGGGTTCAAGTAAGAACTCAAAAGCAGAACCTGGAGTTAAGCTTACTCACGTCATTCCTCCCAAATAGCAAGTTAGTTATGGAGCGTAGAAATATTCTGAAGATCGGATGCTCAACGTCATTGGCGAGCATGGCACTCACCGTAATCTTTTTGTTATCGGTGTATAACCCTATGTACCTTGTAGCTTTTATCGCCTTTGTGGGTTCTTCTAAGTCGAGCTCACTACCCCTTGTTACCCCCAAAGCATCCGCCAACTCGTCGAACGTAATAGCATAGTTGGTATACTTAAGACAGTTTATATGAATTAGACATTCATTAGGTCAACCATAAACTTTCACATAGGATTGTTAAATGATTTCTTTAAAGATTAAATGAATTCATATCTTCTTATGACGATTCTCGCACTAGTTAGAACCCGCATGCATAACATCCGTTTCATACACTCGATGACTAGAATAGTAGATGTTGGCCACCCATTTGACCGTGTATGGTTTGTGTATTTCTCTGCCATCGTGCCAATTGTTGGCTAGTTTTTTTGTCACATTGTTTTTGTTTAATTATTGTAATTTATTTCAATTGTTTTTGTAACCAATTGTGTAATTATTATAATTAATTTTGAGTCATGTAATTTCATCAAATATTGGCCAAGTTTGTCCTTTTGTTCGAGTCAAATGATTTCAGTAAAACCTTTGTTTTGGTCAATTAAATTATCAATGTTTAATTAGTTAAATCAAAGCTATTGTGCGCAAAACGATGACGAAGCCAAGGACAAGGTCCAATGTGAGACGTGGCCTCCCCATTGGAATGGATTTCAAGACACCTAGATGGGGTGTGTCTACGTTGTGTGTCGTTTGTCCTAGTTCATTAGTAATTAAATCAAGTTGTATCCATTTTTCAATTGTTTGCGCATCGAGTCGCTAAGTTTGCCGCGTAGTAATAGCTTAGCTCCCCAACGGATCCCCCATCCCCCCTAAGGGATGTTGTGACTTGTTGCTATATATTAGCTCAAATGAATCTCACATGCTAAATTGCTTCGACGAACTAGTAATTTCATTAAAACGGCATAGAATTAAATTCATATGTTATGATTAAAACAATAGTGTTGGAGTGAGTGTCCTCCACAATAATGTGTTTACATACTAAATTTCGTACAAGGAATATCAGGGATTTATATTATATGTTTTTGTCAGCTGGTAAATGTTAATCGGTAATGTTTGGCTGACTAGAGTTTGACATTACTGTCGTGTGACGGCGGTGATGATCTCTTTAGGTCACACCTATAGGATGATGCCCAAATGGATAGATTAATTATTTATATAAGATATAGTATAATTAGTTTCTTGTATATATTGACTTTTATTAAGTCAAGTGAATTTATTGTTTGATGACGAGTTACGAACTCGAGCCAAAGGAATTTATTATTCAGCTATGTGATAATTGATTAATAAATAGACGGAATTTAGTAATTAGTAGTTAATTAACTAAATTATTACGTTATGTGTGTATATTGTGAGGCGGAGGTAATTAGTTAATAATATTTACAAGAGGTTATAAAATTAACTAATTAATTATTATAAGACACATTTTATGTTGATAAAATGGTAAAATGTAACTTAATAGTTAAGTGTACATTACTATTTAATTAGCATTATTTAAGTGTTAAATAATTAATTAAATTAATATTTAATTATATGATATAATTAAATATAAGTCTTATAAGCATTTTTGGGACAAATGTCGGAAATCGGAATGGACCGAAATTTACATGTGGGTGGAGACAATATTACTAACTGATCATTTGTTAATTTTTATTGGTAGTGATTAATTCTAATTAGGTTAGTTTATAATAATATACATGAGATTATCTCGCGTGAGATTAATTGTAACATAATACTCTTGTTTCTCCATGGAAATTTTTTAGTGAAAAAAAAGTAATGACAAACTCAAAGAAATAGAAAAACAATAAATTGTGTTTGGAGGACTGAATTGAGTTATAACAAGAAATAGAAAAACCCGTTAAATTGTGTTGAGTTCTCGTATCATTCTTTGCTGCTCAGTTCAGGTTCGTCAAGATAAATAGTTCAAATAAGATAATTTCAATCCAAAAGAACATAGCTTTAATATTAATTCCTCTAAAAAAATATGTTAGTTAAACGCGCTACTAAAACCTGCTAATCTTATACTGTTATTGTTATCTGGTTTGGCTAATTACCAAAAAAATCCTTAACCATTACTTACGTCATCTTGTAATTATGTTTTAACATGTAATATAAAAATAATGGGTTTTTCTATGTAGTACCCCTATGTTTTTCTGTTTTCTACGTGGTACCCATTCAGTTTTTATTAAAATTGTATACGTAGGACATGATAGAGAGAACTGTTCTCTAGGGTTTTATTTATGTG